>NW_027510519.1:0-33278 GCF_048772815.1 Callospermophilus lateralis | reverse complement strand
CGTTCGTCTACAGTAGCAGTTTATGTATTTAGGTTTCTCTCTGTTCTCTCCTATATAGATAGATGAATTTGGAACTCTAAATCCAACATGGTTTGTAGTAGCTCTTTGAAACTTGACAAAATAAAGGAGTTCTCAGATTTGTCTCTATGGTTTGTTTCCTCTTCAAGTAGCCCTAGGCACAGACTGTGGAAAAGCATTTTCATTGAGAGGGGTTGCCAAGCTTCTAAGAAATAACGAGTTTCCGAAATACCAGCGAATATTTTTTCACCCAATCTTGATGATACTTGTTGCTAATGATCAGTACACAAATCCCACTTGGCTCACCAAATTTTGTTCTTCTAGGTTGAAGCGTTCGTCTACAGTAGCAGTTTTTATATTTAGGTTTCCCTCTGTTCTCTCCTATATAGATAGATAATTTTGGAACTCTAAATCCAACATGGTTTGTAGTAGCTCTTTGAAACTTGACAAAATAAAGGAGTTCTCAGTTTTGTCTCTATGGTTTGTTTCCTCTTCAAGTAGCCCTAGGCACAGACTGTGGAAAAGCATTTTCATTGAGATGGGTTGCCAAGCTTCTAAGAAATAACGAGTTTCCGCAACACCAGCAAATATTTTTTCACACAATCTTGTTGATACTTGGTGGTAATGATCAGTACACAAATCCAACTTGGCTCAGCAAATTTTGTTCTTCTAGGTTGAAGCGTTCGTCTACAGTAGCAGTTTTTATATTTAGGTTTCCCTCAGTTCTCTCCTATATACATAGATGAATTTGGAACTCTAAATCCAACATGGTTTGTAGTCGCTCTTTGAAACTTGACAAAATAAAGGAGGTCTCAGATTTGTGTCTATGGTTTGTTTCCTCTTCAAGTAGCCCTAGGCACAGACTGTGGAAAAGCACTTTCATTGAGAGGGGTTGTCAAGCTTCTAAGAAATAATGCGTTTCCGAAATACCAGCAAATATTTTTTCACCCAGTCTTGATGATACTTGGTGGTAATGATCAGTACACAAATCCCACTTGGCTCACCAATTTTGTTCTTCTAGGTTGAAGCGTTCATCTACAGTAGCAGTTTTTATATTTAGGTTTCACTCTGTTCTCTCATATATAGATAGATGAATTTGGAACTCTAAATCCAACATGGTTTGTAGTAGCTCTTTGAAACTTGACAAAATAAAGGAGTTCTCAGTTTTGTCTTTATGGTTTGTTTCCTCTTCAATTAGCCCTAGGCACAGACTGTGGAAAAGCATTTTCATTGAGATGGGTTGCCAAGCTTCTAAGAAATAACGAGTTTCCGAAATACCAGCAAATATTTTTTCACACAATCTTGTTGATACTTGGTGGTAACCATCAGTACACAAATCCCACTTGGCTCACCAAATTTTGTTCTTCTAGGTTTAAGCGTTCGTCTACAGTAGCAGTTTTTATATTTAGGTTTCTCTCTGTTCTCTCTTATATAGATAGATGAATTTGGAACTCTAAATCCAACATGGTTTGTAGTAGCTCTTTGAAACTTGACAAAATAAAGGAGGTCTCAGATTTGTCTCTATGGTTTGTTTCCTCTTCAAGTAGCCCTAGGAACAGACTGTGGAAAAGCACTTTCATTGAGAGGGGTTGTCAAGCTTCTAAGAAATAACGAGTTTCCGAAATACCAGCAAGTATTTTTTCACCCAGTCTTGATGATACTTGGTGGTAATGATCAGTAAACAAATCCCACTTGGCTCACCAAATTTTGTTCTTCTAGGTTAAAGCGTTCGTCTACAGTAGCAGTTTTTATATTTAGGTTTCCCTCTGTTCTCTCCTATATAGATAGATGAATTTGGAACTCTAAATCCAACATGGTTTGTAGTAGCTCTTTGAAACTTGACAAAATAAAGGAGTTCTCAGTTTTGTCTCTATGGTTTGTTTCCTCTTAAATTAGCCCTAGGCACAGACTGTGGAAAAGCACTTTCATTGAGATGGGTTGCCAAGCTTCTAAGAATTAACGCGTTTCCGAAATACCAGCAAATATTTTTTCACCCAATCTTGATGATACTTGGTGGTAATGATCAGTACACAAATCCCACTTGGCTCACCAAATTTTGTTCTTCTAGGTTGAAGCGTTCGTCTACAGTAGCAGTTTATGTATTTAGGTTTCTCTCTGTTCTCTCCTATATAGATAGATGAATTTGGAACTCTAAATCCAACATGGTTTGTAGTAGCTCTTTGAAACTTGACAAAATAAAGGAGTTCTCAGTTTTGTCTCTATGGTTTGTTTCCTCTTCAAGTAGCCCTAGGCACAGACTGTGGAAAAGCACTTTCATTGAGAGGGATTGTCAAGCTTCTAAGAAATTACGAGTTTCCGAAATACCAGCAAATATTTTTTCACCCAATCTTGATGATACTTGGTGCTAATGATCAGTACACAAATCCCACTTGGCTCACCAAATTTTGTTCTTCTAGATAGAAGCGTTCGTCTACAGTAGCAGTTTTTATATTTAGGTTTCCCTCTGTTCTCTCCTATATAGATAGATGAATTTGGAATTCTAAATCCAACATGGTTTGTAGTAGCTCTTTGAAACTTGACAAAATAAAGGAGGTCTCAGTTTTGTCTCTATGGTTTGTTTCCTCTTAAAGTAGCCCTAGGCACAGACTGTGGATAGCACTTTCATTGAGATGGGTTGCCAAGCTTCTAAGAAATAACGCGTTTCCGAAATACCAGCAAATATTTTTTGACCCAATCTTGATGATACTTGGTGGTAATGATCAGTATACAAATCCCACTTGGCTCACCAAATTTTGTTCTTCTAGGTTGAAGCGTTCGTCTACAGTAGCAGTTTATGTATTTAGGTTTCTCTCTGTTCTCTCCTATATAGATAGATGAATTTGGAACTCTAAATCCAACATGGTTTGTAGTAGCTCTTTGAAACTTGACAAAATAAAGGAGTTCTCAGATTTGTCTCTATGGTTTGTTTCCTCTTCAAGTAGCCCTAGGCACAGACTGTGGAAAAGCATTTTCATTGAGAGGGGTTGCCAAGCTTCTAAGAAATAACGAGTTTCCGAAATACCAGCGAATATTTTTTCACCCAATCTTGATGATACTTGTTGCTAATGATCAGTACACAAATCCCACTTGGCTCACCAAATTTTGTTCTTCTAGGTTGAAGCGTTCGTCTACAGTAGCAGTTTTTATATTTAGGTTTCCCTCTGTTCTCTCCTATATAGATAGATAATTTTGGAACTCTAAATCCAACATGGTTTGTAGTAGCTCTTTGAAACTTGACAAAATAAAGGAGTTCTCAGTTTTGTCTCTATGGTTTGTTTCCTCTTCAAGTAGCCCTAGGCACAGACTGTGGAAAAGCATTTTCATTGAGATGGGTTGCCAAGCTTCTAAGAAATAACGAGTTTCCGCAACACCAGCAAATATTTTTTCACACAATCTTGTTGATACTTGGTGGTAATGATCAGTACACAAATCCAACTTGGCTCAGCAAATTTTGTTCTTCTAGGTTGAAGCGTTCGTCTACAGTAGCAGTTTTTATATTTAGGTTTCCCTCAGTTCTCTCCTATATACATAGATGAATTTGGAACTCTAAATCCAACATGGTTTGTAGTCGCTCTTTGAAACTTGACAAAATAAAGGAGGTCTCAGATTTGTGTCTATGGTTTGTTTCCTCTTCAAGTAGCCCTAGGCACAGACTGTGGAAAAGCACTTTCATTGAGAGGGGTTGTCAAGCTTCTAAGAAATAATGCGTTTCCGAAATACCAGCAAATATTTTTTCACCCAGTCTTGATGATACTTGGTGGTAATGATCAGTACACAAATCCCACTTGGCTCACCAAATTTTGTTCTTCTAGGTTGAAGCGTTCATCTACAGTAGCAGTTTTTATATTTAGGTTTCACTCTGTTCTCTCATATATAGATAGATGAATTTGGAACTCTAAATCCAACATGGTTTGTAGTAGCTCTTTGAAACTTGACAAAATAAAGGAGTTCTCAGTTTTGTCTTTATGGTTTGTTTCCTCTTCAATTAGCCCTAGGCACAGACTGTGGAAAAGCATTTTCATTGAGATGGGTTGCCAAGCTTCTAAGAAATAACGAGTTTCCGAAATACCAGCAAATATTTTTTCACACAATCTTGTTGATACTTGGTGGTAACCATCAGTACACAAATCCCACTTGGCTCACCAAATTTTGTTCTTCTAGGTTTAAGCGTTCGTCTACAGTAGCAGTTTTTATATTTAGGTTTCTCTCTGTTCTCTCTTATATAGATAGATGAATTTGGAACTCTAAATCCAACATGGTTTGTAGTAGCTCTTTGAAACTTGACAAAATAAAGGAGGTCTCAGATTTGTCTCTATGGTTTGTTTCCTCTTCAAGTAGCCCTAGGAACAGACTGTGGAAAAGCACTTTCATTGAGAGGGGTTGTCAAGCTTCTAAGAAATAACGAGTTTCCGAAATACCAGCAAGTATTTTTTCACCCAGTCTTGATGATACTTGGTGGTAATGATCAGTAAACAAATCCCACTTGGCTCACCAAATTTTGTTCTTCTAGGTTGAAGCGTTCGTCTACAGTAGCAGTTTTTATATTTAGGTTTCCCTCTGTTCTCTCCTATATAGATAGATGTATTTGGAACTCTAAATCCAACATGGTTTGTAGTAGCTCTTTGAAACTTGACAAAATAAAGGAGTTCTCAGTTTTGTCTCTATGGTTTGTTTCCTCTTAAATTAGCCCTAGGCACAGACTGTGGAAAAGCACTTTCATTGAGATGGGTTGCCAAGCTTCTAAGAATTAACGCGTTTCCGAAATACCAGCAAATATTTTTTCACCCAATCTTGATGATACTTGGTGGTAATGATCAGTACACAAATCCCACTTGGCTCACCAAATTTTGTTCTTCTAGGTTGAAGCGTTCGTCTACAGTAGCAGTTTATGTATTTAGGTTTCTCTCTGTTCTCTCCTATATAGATAGATGAATTTCGAACTCTAAATCCAACATGGTTTGTAGTAGCTCTTTGAAACTTGACAAAATAAAGGAGTTCTCAGTTTTGTCTCTATGGTTTGTTTCCTCTTCAAGTAGCCCTAGGCACAGACTGTGGAAAAGCACTTTCATTGAGAGGGATTGTCAAGCTTCTAAGAAATTACGAGTTTCCGAAATACCAGCAAATATTTTTTCACCCAATCTTGATGATACTTGGTGCTAATGGTCAGTACACAAATCCCTCTTGGCTCACCAAATTTTGTTCTTCTAGATAGAAGCGTTCGTCTACAGTAGCAGTTTTTATATTTAGGTTTCCCTCTGTTCTCTCTTATATTGATAGATGAATTTGGAACTCTAAATCCAACATGGTTTGTAGTAGCTCTTTGAAACTTGACAAAATAAAGGAGTTCTCAGATTTGTCTCTATGGTTTGTTTCCTCTTCAAGTAGCCCTAGGCACAGACTGTGGAAAAGCACTTTCTTTGAGAGGGGTTGCCAAGCTTCTAAGAAATAACGAGTTTCCAAAATTCCAGCGAATATTTTTTCACACAATCTTGTTGATACTTGGTGGTAATGATCAGTACACAAATCCAACTTGGCTCAGCAAATTTTGTTCTTCTAGGTTGAAGCATTCGTCTACAGTAGCAGTTTTTATATTTAGGTTTCCCTCAGTTCTCTCCTATATACATAGATGAATTTGGAACTCTAAATCCAACATGGTTTGTAGTAGCTCTTTGAAACTTGACAAAATAAAGGAGGTCTCAGATTTGTCTCTATGGTTTGTTTCCTCTTCAAGTAGCCCTAGGCACAGACTGTGGAAAAGCACGTTCATTGAGAGGGGTTGTCAAGCTTCTAAGAAATAACGAGTTTCCGAAATACCAGCAAATATTTTTTCACCCAGTCTTGATGATACTTGGTGGTAATGATCAGTAAACAAATCCCACTTGGCTCACCAAATTTTGTTCTTCTAGGTTGAAGCGTTCGTCTACAGAAGAAGTTTTTATATTTAGGTTTCCCTCTGTTCTCTCCTATATAGATAAATGAATTTGGAACTCTAAATCCAACATGGTTTGTAGTAGCTCTTTGAAACTTGACAAAATAAAGGAGTTCTCAGTTTTGTCTCTATGGTTTGTTTCCTCTTAACGTAGCCCTAGGCACAGACTGTGGAAAAGCACTTTCATTGAGATGGGTTGCCAAGCTTCTAAGAATTAACGCGTTTCCGAAATACCAGCAAATATTTTTTCACCCAATCTTGATGATACTTGGTGGTAATGATCAGTACACAAATCCCACTTGGCTCACAAAATTTTGTTCTTCTAGGTTGAAGCGTTCGTCTACAGTAGCAGTTTATGTATTTAGGTTTCTCTCTGTTCTCTCCTATATAGATAGATGAATTTGGAACTCTAAATCCAACATGGATTGTAGTAGCTCTTTGAAACTTGACAAAATAAAGGAGTTCTCAGTTTTGTCTCTATGGTTTGTTTCCTCTTAAAGTAGCCCTAGGCACAGACTGTGGAAAAGCACTTTCATTGAGAGGGATTGCCAAGCTTCTAAGAAATTACGAGTTTCCGAAATACCAGCAAATATTTTTTCACCCAATCTTGATGATACTTGGTGCTAATGGTCAGTACACAAATCCCTCTTGGCTCACCAAATTTTGTTCTTCTAGATAGAAGCGTTCGTCTACAGTAGCAGTTTTTATATTTAGGTTTCCCTCTGTTCTCTCTTATATTGATAGATGAATTTGGAACTCTAAATCCAACATGGTTTGTAGTAGCTCTTTGAAACTTGACAAAATAAAGGAGTTCTCAGATTTGTCTCTATGGTTTGTTTCCTCTTCAAGTAGCCCTAGGCACAGACTGTGGAAAAGCACTTTCTTTGAGAGGGGTTGCCAAGCTTCTAAGAAATAACGAGTTTCCGAAATACCAGCAAGTATTTTTTCACCCAATCTTGATGATATATTGTGGTAATGATCAGTACACAAATCCCACATGGCTCACCAAATTTTGTTCTTCTAGGTTTAAGCGTTCGTCTACAGTAGCAGTTTTTATATTTAGGTTTCTCTCTGTTCTCTCTTATATAGATAGATGAATTTGGAACTCTAAATCCAACATGGTTTGTAGTAGCTCTTTGAAACTTGACAAAATAAAGGAGGTCTCAGATTTCTCTCTATGGTTTGTTTCCTCTTCAAGTAGCCCTAGGCACAGACTGTGGAAAAGCACTTTCATTGAGAGGGGTTGTCAAGCTTCTAAGAAATAACGAGTTTCCGAAATACCAGCAAGTATTTTTTCACCCAGTCTTGATGATACTTCTTGCGAATGATCAGTACACAAATCCCACTTGGCTCACCAAGTTTTGTTCTTCTAGGTTGAAACGTTCGTCTACAGTAGCAGTTTTTATATTTAGGTTTCCCTCAGTTCTCTCCTATATAGATAGATGAATTTGGAACTCTAAATCCAACATGGTTTGTAGTAGCTCTTTCAAACTTGACAAAATAAAGGAGTTCTCAGTTTTGTCTCTATGGTTTCTTTCCTCTTCAAGTAGCCCTAGGCACAGACTGTGGAAAAGCACTTTCATTGAGAGGGATTGTCAAGCTTCTAAGAAATTACGAGTTTCCGAAATACCAGCAAATATTTTTTCACCCAATCTTGATGATACTTGGTGCTAATGGTCAGTACACAAATCCCTCTTGGCTCACCAAATTTTGTTCTTCTAGATAGAAGCGTTCGTCTACAGTAGCAGTTTTTATATTTAGGTTTCCCTCTGTTCTCTCTTATATTGATAGATGAATTTGGAACTCTAAATCCAACATGGTTTGTAGTAGCTCTTTGAAACTTGACAAAATAAAGGAGTTCTCAGATTTGTCTCTATGGTTTGTTTCCTCTTCAAGTAGCCCTAGGCACAGACTGTGGAAAAGCACTTTCTTTGAGAGGGGTTGCCAAGCTTCTAAGAAATAACGAGTTTCCGAAATTCCAGCGAATATGTTTTCACCCAATCTTGATGATACTTCTTGCGAATGATCAGTACACAAATCCCACTTGGCTCACCAAGTTTTGTTCTTCTAGGTTGAAGCGTTCGTCTACAGTAGCAGTTTTTATATTTAGGTTTCCCTCAGTTCTCTCCTATATAGATAGATGAATTTGGAACTCTAAATCCAACATGGTTTGTAGTAGCTCTTTGAAACTTGACAAAATAAAGGAGTTCTCAGTTTTGTCTCTATGGTTTGTTTCCTGTTCAAGTAGCCCTAGGCACAGACTGTGGATAGCACTTTCATTGAGATGGGTTGCCAAGCTTCTAAGAAATAACGCGTTTCCGAAATACCAGCAAAATTTTTTGACCCAATCTTGATGATACTTGGTGGTAATGATCAGTACACAAATCCCACTTGGCTCACCAAATTTTGTTCTTCTAGGTTGAAGCGTTCGTCTACAGTAGCAGTTTATGTATTTAGGTTTCTCTCTGTTCTCTCCTATATAGATAGATGAATTTGGAACTCTAAATCCAACATGGTTTGTAGTAGCTCTTTCAAACTTGACAAAATAAAGGAGTTCTCAGATTTGTCTCTATGGTTTGTTTCCTCTTCAAGTAGTCCTAGGCACAGACTGTGGAAAAGCACTTTCATTGAGAGGGGTTGCCAAGCTTCTAAGAAATAACGAGTTTCCGAAATACCAGCGAATATTTTTTCACCCAATCTTGATGATACTTGTTGCTAATGATCAGTACACAAATCCCACTTGGCTCACCAAATTTTGTTCTTCTAGGTTGAAGCGTTCGTCTACAGTAGCAGTTTTTATATTTTGCTTTCCCTCTGTTCTCTCCTTTATAGATAGATGAATTTGGAACTCTAAATCCAACATGGTTTGTAGTAGCTCTTTGAAACTTGACAAAATAAAGGAGTTCTCAGATTTGTCTCTATGGTTTGTTTCCTCTTCAAGTAGCCCTAGGCACAGACTGTGGAAAAGCACTTTCTTTGAGAGGGGTTGCCAAGCTTCTAAGAAATAAAGAGTTTCCGAAATTCCAGCGAATATTTTTTCACCCAATCTTGATGATACTTTTTCCTAGTGATCTGTACACAAATCCCACTTGGCTCACCAAATTTTGTTCTTCTAGGTTGAAGCGTTCGTCTACAGTAGCAGTTTTTATATTTAGGTTTCCCTCTGTTCTCTCCTATTTAGAAAGATGAATTTGGAACTCTAAATCCAACATGGTTTGTAGTAGCTCTTTGAAACTTGACAAAATAAAGGAGTTCTCAGTTTTGTCGCTATGGTTTGTATTCTCTTCAAGTAGCCCCAGGCACAGACTGTGGAAAAGCACTTTCATTGAGAGGGGTTCCCAAGCTTCTAAGAAATAACGAGTTTCCGAAATACCAGCAAATATTTTTCCACCCAATCTTGATGATACTTGGTGGTAATGATCAGTACACAAATCCCACTTGGCTCACCAAATTTTGTTCTTCTAGGTTGAAGCGTTCGTCTACAGTAGCAGTTTTTATATTTAGGTTTCCCTCTGTTCTCTCCTATATAGATAGATGAATTTGGAACTCTAAATCCAACATGGTTTGTAGTAGCTCTTTGAAACTTGACAAAATAAAGGAGTTCTCAGTTTTGTCTCTATGGTTTGTTTCCTCTTCAAGTAGCCCTAGGCACAGACTGTGGAAAAGCATTTTCATTGAGATGGGTTGCCAAGCTTCTAAGAAATAACGAGTTTCCGAAATACCAGCAAATATTTTTTCACACAATCTTGTTGATACTTGGTGGTAATGATCAGTACACAAATCCAACTTGGCTCAGCAAATTTTGTTCTTCTAGGTTGAAGCATTCGTCTACAGTAGCAGTTTTTATATTTAGGTTTCCCTCAGTTCTCTCCTATATACATAGATGAATTTGGAACTCTAAATCCAACATGGTTTGTAGTAGCTCTTTGAAACTTGACAAAATAAAGGAGGTCTCAGATTTGTCTCTATGGTTTGTTTCCTCTTCAAGTAGCCCTAGGCACAGACTGTGGAAAAGCACGTTCATTGAGAGGGGTTGTCAAGCTTCTAAGAAATAACGAGTTTCCGAAATACCAGCAAATATTTTTTCACCCAGTCTTGATGATACTTGGTGGTAATGATCAGTAAACAAATCCCACTTGGCTCACCAAATTTTGTTCTTCTAGGTTGAAGCGTTCGTCTACAGTAGCAGTTTTTATATTTAGGTTTCCCTCTGTTCTCTCCTATATAGATAGATGAATTTGGAACTCTAAATCCAAAATGGTTTGTAGTAGCTCTTTGAAACTTGACAAAATAAAGGAGTTCTCAGTTTTGTCTCTATGGTTTGTTTCCTCTTAAAGTAGCCCTAGGCACAGACTGTGGAAAAGCACTTTCATTGAGATGGGTTGCCAAGCTTCTAAGAATTAACGCGTTTCCGAAATACCAGCAAATATTTTTTCACCCAATCTTGATGATACTTGGTGGTAATGATCAGTACACAAATCCCACTTGGCTCACAAAATTTTGTTCTTCTAGGTTGAAGCGTTCGTCTACAGTAGCAGTTTATGTATTTAGGTTTCTCTCTGTTCTCTCCTATATAGATAGATGAATTTGGAACTCTAAATCCAACATGGTTTGTAGTAGCTCTTTGAAACTTGACAAAATAAAGGAGTTCTCAGATTTGTCTCTATGGTTTGTTTCCTCTTCAAGTAGCCCTAGGCACAGACTGTGGAAAAGCACTTTCTTTGAGAGGGGTTGCCAAGCTTCTAAGAAATAACGAGTTTCCCAAATTCCAGCGAATATGTTTTCACCCAATCTTGATGATACTTCTTGCGAATGATCAGTTCACAAATCCCACTTGGCTCACCAAATTTTGTTCTTCTAGTTTGAAGCGTTCGTCTACAGTAGCAGTTTTTATATTTAGGTTTCCCTCAGTTCTCTCCTATATAGATAGATGAATTTGGAACTCTAAATCCAACATGGTTTGTAGTAGCTCTTTGAAACTTGACAAAATAAAGGAGTTCTCAGTTTTGTCTCTATGGTTTGTTTCCTCTTCAAGTAGCCCTAGGCACAGACTGTGGATAGCACTTTCATTGAGATGGGTTGCCAAGCTTCTAAGAAATTACGAGTTTCCGAAATACCAGCAAATATTTTTTCACCCTATCTTGATGATACTTGGTGGTAATGATCAGTACACAAATCCCACTTGGCTCACCAAATTTTGTTCTTCCAGGTAGAAGCGTTCGTCTACAGTAGCAGTTTTTATATTTAGGTTTCTCTCTGTTCTCTCCTATATAGATAGATGAATTTGGAACTCTATTTCCAACATGGTTTGTAGTAGCTCTTTGAAACTTGATAACATAAAGGAGTTCTCAGTTTTGTCTCAATGGTTTGTTTCGTCTTCAAGTAGGCCTAGGCACAGACTGTGGAAAAGCACTTTCATTGAGAGGGATTGCCAAGCTTCTAAGAAATTACGAGTTTCCGAAATACCAGCAAATATTTTTTCACCCAATGTTGATGATACTTGGTGCTAATGATCAGTACACAAATCCCACTTGGCTCACCAAATTTTGTTCTTCTAGGTTGAAGCGTTCGTCTACAGTAGCAGTTTTTATATTTAGTTTTCCCTCTGTTCTCTCCTATATAGAAAGATGAATTTGGAACTCTAAATCCAACATGGTTTGTAGTAGCTCTTTGAAACTTGACAAAATAAAGGAGTTCTCAGTTTTTTCGCTATGGTTTTTTTCCTCTTCAAGTAGCCCCAGGCACAGACTGTGGAAAAGCACTTTCATTGAGAGGGGTTCCGAAGCTTCTAAGAAATAACGAGTTTCCGAAATACCAGCAAATATTTTTTCACCTAATCTTGATGTTACTTGTTGCTAATGATCAGTACACATATCCCACTTGGTTCACCAAATTTAATTATTCTAGGTTGAAGCGTTCGTGTACAGTAGCAGTTTTTATATTTAGGTTTCCCTCTGTTCTCTCCTATACAGATAGATGAATTTGGAACTCTAAATCCAACATGGTTTGTAGTAGCTCTTTGAAACTTGACAAAATAAAGGAGTTCTCAGTTTAGTCTCTATGGTTTGATTCCTCTTCAAGTAGCCCCAGGCACAGACTGTGGAAAGCACTTTCATTGAGAGGGGTTGCCAAGCTTCTAAGAAATAACGAGTTTCCGAAATACCAGCAAATATTTTTTCACCCAATCTTGATGATACTTGGTGGTAATTATCAGTACACAAATCCTACTTGGCTCACCAAATTTTGTTCTTCTAGGTTGAAGCGTTCGTCTACAGTAGCAGTTTTTATATTTAGGTTTCCCTCTGTTCTCTCCTATATAGAAGATGAATTTGGAACTCTAAATCCAACATGGTTTGTAGTAGCTCTTTGAAACTTGACAAAATAAAGGAGTTCTCAGATTTGTCTCTATGGTTTGTTTCCTCTTCAAGTAGCCCAAGGCACAGACTGTGGAAAAGCACTGTCATTGAGAGGGGTTGCCAAGCTTCTAAGAAATAACGAGTTTCCGAAATACCAGCAAATATTTTTTCACCCAATCTTGATGATACTTGGTGGTAATGATCAGTACACATATCCCACTTGGCTCACCAAATTTAGTTCTTCTAGGTTGAAGCGTTCGTGTACAGTAGCAGTTTTTATATTTAGATTTCCCTCTGTTCTCTCCTATACAGATAGATGAATATGGAACTCTAAATCCAACATGGTTTGTAGTAGCTCTTTGAAACTTGACAAAATAAAGGAGTTCTCAGTTTTGTCTCTATGGTTTGTTTCCTCTTCAAGTAGCCCTAGGCACAGACTGTGGAAAGCACTTTCATTGAGAGGGGTTGCCAAGCTTCTAAGAAATAACGAGTATCTGAAATACCAGCAAATATTTTTTCACCCATTCTTGATGATACTTGGTGGTAATTATCAGTACACAAATCCTACTTGGCTCACCAAATTTTGTTCTTCTAGGTTGAAGCGTTCGTCTACATTAGCAGTTCTTATATTTAGGTTTCCCTCTGTTCTCTCCTATATAGAAAGATGAATTTGGAACTCTAAATCCAACATGGTTTGTAAGAGCTCTTTGAAACTTGACAAAACAAAGGAGTTCTCAGTTTTGTCGCTATGGTTTGTTTCCTCTTCAAGTAGCCCCAGGCACAGACTGTGGAAAAGCACTTTCATTGAGAAGGGTTCCCAAGCTTCTAAGAAATAACGCGTTTCCGAAATACCAGCAAATATTTTTTGACCCAATCTGGATGATACTTGGTGGTAATGATCAGTACACAAATCCCACTTGGCTCAATAATTTTGTTCTTCTAGGTTGAAACGTTCGTCTACAGTAGCACTTTATGTATTTAGGTTTCTCTCTGGTCTCTCCTATATAGATAGATGAATTTGGAACTCTAAATCCAACATGGTTTGTAGTAGCTCTTTGAAACTTTGCAAAATAAAGGAGTTCTCAGATTTGCCTCTATGGTTTGTTTCCTCTTAAAGTAGCCCTAGGCACAGACTGTGGAATAGCACTTTCATTGAGAGGGGTTGCCAAGCTTCTAAGAAATAACGATTTTCCGAAATACCAGCAAATATTTTTTGACCCAATCTTGATGATACTTGGTGGTAATGATCAGTACACAAATCCCACTTGGCTCACCAAATTTTGTTCTTCTAGTTTGAAGCGTTCGTCTACAGTAGCAGTTTTTATATTTAGGTTTCCCTCTGTTATCTCCTTTATAGATAGATGAATTTGGAACTCTAAATCCAACATGGTTTGTAGTAGCTCTTTGAAACTTGACAAAATAAAGGAGGTCTCAGATTTGTCTCTATGGTTGGTCTCCTCTTCAAGTAGCCCTAGGCACAGACTGTGGAAAAGCACTTTCATTGAGAGGGGTTGCCAAGCTTCTAAGAAATAGCGAGTTTCCGAAATACCAGCAAATATTTTTTCACCCAGTCTTGATGATACTTGGTGGTAATGATCAGTACACAAATCCCACTTGGCTCACCAAATTTTGTTCTTCTAGGTTGAAGCGTTCGTCTACAGTAGCAGTTTATGTACTTAGGTTTCTCTCTGTTCTCTCCTATATAGATAGATGAATTTGGAACTCTAAATCCAACATGGTTTGTAGTAGCTCTTTGAAACTTTACAAAATAAAGGAGTTCTCAGATTTGCCTCTATGGTTTGTTTCCTCTTAAAGTAGCCCTAGGCACAGACTGTGGAATAGCACTTTCATTGAGAGGGGTTGCCAAGCTTCTAAGAAATAACGATTTTCCGAAATACCAGCGAATATTTTTTGACCCAATCTGGATGATACTTGGTGGTAATGATCAGTACACAAATCCCACTTGGCTCACCAAATTTTGTTCTTCTAGGTTGAAGCGTTCGTCTACAGTAGCAGTTTATGTATTTAGGTTTCTCTCTGTTCTCTCCTATATAGATAGATGAATTTGGAACTCTAAATCCAACATGGTTTGTAGTAGTTCTTTGAAACTTGACAAAATAAAGGAGTTCTCAGATTTGTCTCTATGGTTAGTTTCCTCTTCAAGTAGCCCTAGGCACAGACTGTGGAAAAGCACTTTCATTGAGAGGGGTGGCCAAGCTTCTAAGAAATAACGAGTTTCCGAAATACCAGCGAATATTTTTTCACCCAATCTTGATGATACTTGTTGCTAATGATCAGTACACAAATCCCACTTGGCTCACCAAATTTTGTTCTTCTAGGTTGAAGCGTTCGTCTACAGTAGCAGTTTTTATATTTAGGTTTCCCTCTGTTCTCTCCTATATAGATAGATGAATTTGGAACTCTAAATCCAACATGGTTTTTAGTAGCTCTTTGAATCTTGACAAAATAAAGGAGTTCTCAGTTTTGTCTCTATGGTTTGTTTCCTCTTCAAATAGCCCTAGG
Source organism: Callospermophilus lateralis (assembly GCF_048772815.1). NCBI lineage: Eukaryota > Metazoa > Chordata > Mammalia > Rodentia > Sciuridae > Callospermophilus > Callospermophilus lateralis. Next base: position 18,452 of record NW_027510519.1, on the reverse strand, counting down.
CACAGACTGTGGAAAAGCACTTTCATTGAGAGGGTTTGCCAAGCTTCTAAGAAATTACGAGTTTCCGAAATACCAGCAAATATTTTTTCACCCAATCTTGATGATACTTGGTGCTAATGGTCAGTACACAAATCCCACTTGGCTCACCAAATTTTGTTCTTCTAGGTTGAAGCGTTCGTCTACAGTAGCAGTTTTTATATTTAGGTTTCCCTCTGTTCTCTCCTATATAGATAGATGAATTTGGAACTCTAAATCCAACATGGTTTGTAGTAGCTCTTTGAAATTGACAAAATAAAGGAGTTCTCAGTTTTGTCTCTATGGTTTGTTTCCTCTTCAAGTAGCCCTAGGCACAGACTGTGGAAAGCACTTTCATTGAGATGGGTTGCCAAGCTTCAAAGAAATAACGAGTTTCCGAAATACCAGCAACTATTTTTTCACCCAATCTTGATGATACTTGGTGCTAATGATCAGTACACAAATTCCACTTGGCTCACCAAATTTTGTTATTCTAGGTTGAAGCGTTCGTCTACAGTAGCAGTTTTTATATTTAAGTTTCCCTCTGTTCTCTCCTATATAGATAGATGAATTTGGAACTCTAAATCCAACATGGTTTGTAGTAGCTATTTGAAACTTGACAAAATAAAGGAGTTCTCAGATTTGTCTCTATGGTTTGTTTCCTCTTCAAGTAGCCCTAGGCACAGACTGTGGAAAAGCACTTTCATTGAGAGGGGTTACCAAACTTCTAAGAAATAACGAGTTTCCGAAATACCAGCAAATATTTTTTCACCCAATCTTGATGATACTTGTTGCTAATGATCAGTACACATATCCCACTTGGCTCACCAAATTTTGTTCTTCTAGGTAGAAGCGTTCGTCTACAGTAGCAGTTTTTATTTTTAGGTTTCCCTCTGTTCTCTCCTATATAGAAAGATGAATTTGGAACTCTAAATCCAACATGGTTTGTAGTAGCTCTTTGAAACTTGACAAAATAAAGGAGTTCTCAGATTTGTCTCTATGGTTTGTTTCCTCTTCAAGTAGCCCTAGGCAAACACTGTGGAAAAGCACTTTCATTGCGAGGGGTTACCAAGCTTCTAAGAAATAACGAGTTTCCGAAATACCAGCGAATATTTTTTCACCCAATCTTGATGATACTTGTTGCTAATGATCAGTACAAAAATCCCACTTGGCTCACCAAATTTTGTTCTTCTAGGTTGAAGCGTTCGTCTACAGTGGCAGTTTTTATATTTTGGTTTCCCTCTGTTCTCTCCTATATAGAGAGATGAATTTGGAACTCTAAATCCAACATGGTTTTTAGTACCTCTTTGAAAATGACAAAATAAAGGAGTTCTCAGTTTTGCCTCTATGGTTTGTTTCCTCTTCAAGTAGCCCTAGGCACAGACTTTTGAAAAGCACTTTCATTGAGAGGAATTGCCAAGCTTCTAAGAAATTACGAGTTTCCGAAATACCAGCAAATATTTTTTCACCCAATCTTGATGATACTTGGTGCTAATGGTCAGTACACAAATCCCACTTGGCTCACCACATTTTGTTCTTCTAGGTTGAAGCGTTCGTCTACAGTAGCAGTTTTTATATTTAGGTTTCCCTCTGTTCTCTCCTATATAGATAGATGAATTTGGAACTCTAAATCCAACATGGTTTGTAGTAGCTCTTTGAAACTTGACAAAATAAAGGAGTTCACAGTTTTGTCTCTATGGTTTTTTTCCTCTTCAAGTAGGCCTAGGCTCAGACTGTGGAAAAGCACTTTCATTGAGAGGGATTGCCAAGCTTCTAAGAAATTACGACTTTCCGAAATACCAGCAAATATTTTTTCACCCAATGTTGATGATACTTGGTGCTAATGATGAGTACACAAATCCCACTTGGCTCACCAAATTTTGTTCTTCTAGGTTGAAGCGTTCGTCTACAGTAGCAGTTTTTATATTTAGGTTTCCCTCTGTTCTCTCCTATATAGAAAGATGAATTTGGAACTCTAAATCCAACATGGTTTGTAGTAGCTCTTTGAAACTTGACAAAATAAAGGAGTTCTCAGTTTTTTCGCTATGGTTTTTTTCCTCTTCAAGTAGCCCCAGGCACAGACTGTGGAAAAGCACTTTCATTGAGAGGGGTTCCCAAGCTTCTAAGAAATAACGAGTTTCCGATATACCAGCAAATATTTTTTCACCTAATCTTGATGATACTTGTTGCTAATGATCAGTACACATATCCCACTTGGTTCACCAAATTTAATTATTCTAGGTTGAAGCGTTCATGTACAGCAGTTTTTATATTTAGGTTTCCCTCTGTTCTCTCCTATACAGATAGATGAATTTGGAACTCTAAATCCAACCTGGTTTGTAGTAGCTCTTTGAAACTTGAAAAAATAAAGGAGTTCTCAGTTTAGTCTCTATGGTTTGATTCCTCTTCAAGTAGCCCCAGGCACAGACTGTGGAAAGCACTTTCATTGAGAGGGGTTGCCAAGCTTCTAAGAAATATCGAGTTTCCGAAATACCAGCAAATATTTTTTCACCCAATCTTGATGATACTCGGTGGTAATTATCAGTACACAAATCCTACTTGGCTCACCAAATTTTGTTCTTCTAGGTTGAAGCGTTCGTCTACAGTAGCAGTTTTTATATTTAGGTTTTCCTCTGTTCTCTCCTATATAGATAGATGAATTTGGAACTCTAAATCCAACATGGTTTGTAGTAGCTCTTTGAAACTTGACAAAATAAAGGAGATCTCAGATTTGTCTCTATGGTTTCTTTCCTCTTAAAGTAGCCCTAGGCACAGACTGTGGAAAGCACTTTCATTGAGATGGGTTGCCAAGCTTCTAAGAAATAACGAGTTTCCGAAATACCAGCAAATATTTTTTCACCCAATCTTGATGATACTTTGTGGTAATGATCAGTACACAAATCCCACTTGGCTCACCAAACTTTGTTCTTCTAGGTTGTAGCGTTCGTCTACAGTAGCAGTTTTTATATTTAGGTTTCTCTCTGTTCTCTCCTATATAGATAGAAGAATTTGGAACTCTAAATCCAACATGGTTTGTAGTAGCTCTTTGAAACTTGACAAAATATAGGAGTTCTCAGTTTTGTCGCTATGGTTTGTTTCCTCTTCAAGTAGCCCTAGGCACAGAGCTTGGAAAAGCACTTTCATTGAGAGGGGTTGCCAAGCTTCTAAGAAATAACGACTTTCCGAAATACCAGCAAATATTTTTTCACCCATTCTTGATGATACTTGGTGGTAATTATCAGTACACAAATCCTAGTTGGCTCACCAAATTTTGTTCTTCTAGGTTGAAGCGTTCGTCTACAGTAGCAGTTTTTATATTTAGGTTTCCCTCTGTTCTCTCCCATATAGATAGATAAATTTGGAACTCTAAATCCAACATGGTTTGTAGTAGCTCTTTGAAACTTGACAAAATAAAGGAGTCCTCAGTTTTGTCTCTATGGTTTGTTTCCTCTTCAAGTAGCCCTAGGCACAGACTGTGGAAAGCACTTTCATTGAGATGGGTTGCCAAGCTTCTAAGAAATAACGAGTTTCCGAAATACCAGCAAATATTTTTTCACCCGAACTTGATGATACTTGGTGGTAATGATCAGTACACAAATCCCACTTGGCACACCAAATTTTGTTCTTCTAGGTTGAAGCGTTCGTCTACAGTAGCAGTTTTTATATTTAGGTTTCTCTCTGTTTTCTCGTATATAGATAGATGAATTTGGAACTCTAATTCCAACATGGTTTGTAGTAGCTCTTTGAAACTTGATAACATAAAGGAGTTCTCAGTTTTGTCTCTATGGTTTGTTTCCTCTTCAAGTAGCCCTAGGCACAGACTGTGGAAAAGCACTTTCATTGAGAGGGGTTGCCAAACTTCTAAGAAATTACGAGTTTCCGAAATACCAGCAAATATTTTTTCACCCAATCTTGATGATACTTGGTGCTAATGATCAGTACACAAATCCCACTTGGCTCACCAAATTTTGTTCTTCTAGGTTGAAGCGTTCGTCTACAGTAGCAGTTTTTATATTTAGGTTTCCCTCTGTTCTCTCCTATATAGATAGATGAATTTGGAACTCTAAATCCAACATGGTTTGTAGTAGCTCTTTGAAACTTTACAAAATAAAGGAGTTATCAGATTTGCCTCTATGGTTTGTTTCCTCTTAAAGTAGCCCTAGGCACAGACTGTGGAATAGCAATTTTATTGAGAGGGGTTGCCAATCTTCTAAGAAATAACGATTTTCCGAAATACCAGCAAATATTTTTTCACCCAATCTTGATGATACTTGGTGGTAATGATCAGTACACAAATCCCACTTGGCTCACCAAATTTTGTTCTTCTAGGTTGAAGCGTTCGTCTACAGTAGCAGTTTTTATATTTAGGTTTCCCTCTGTTCTCTCCTATATAGAAAGATGAATTTGGAACTCTAAATCCAACATGGTTTGTAGTAGCTCTTTGAAACTTGACAAAACAAAGGAGTTCTCAGTTTTGTCGCTATGGTTTGTTTCCTCTTCAAGTAGCCCCAGGCACAGACTGTGGAAAAGCACTTTCATTGAGAGGGGTTCCCAAGCTTCTAAGAAATAACACGTTTCCGAAATACCAGCAAATATTTTTTGACCCAATCTTGATGATACTTGGTGGTAATGATCAGTACACAAATCCCACTTGGCTCACCAAATTTTGTTCTTCTAGGTTGAAGCGTTCGTCTACAGTAGCAGTTTATGTATTTAGGTTTCTCTCTGTTCTCTCTAACATAGATAGATGAATTTGGAACTCTAAATCCAACATGGTTTGTAGTAGCTCTTTGAAACTTGACAAAATAAAGGAGGTCTCAGATTTGTCTCTATGGTTGGTCTCCTCTTCAAGTAGCCCTAGGCACAGACTGTGGAAAAGCACTTTCATTGAGAGGGGTTGCCAAGCTTCTAAGAAATAGCGAGTTTCCGAAATACCAGCAAATATTTTTTCACCCAGTCTTGATGATACTTGGTGGTAATGATCAGTACACAAATCCCACTTGGCTCACCAAATTTTGTTCTTCTAGGTTGAAGCGTTCGTCTACAGTAGCAGTTTATGTACTTAGGTTTCTCTCTGTTCTCTCCTATATAGATAGATGAATTTGGAACTCTAAATCCAACATGGTTTGTAGTAGCTCTTTGAAACTTTACAAAATAAAGGAGTTCTCAGATTTGCCTCTATGGTTTGTTTCCTCTTAAAGTAGCCCTAGGCACAGACTGTGGAATAGCACTTTCATTGAGAGGGGTTGCCAAGCTTCTAAGAAATAACGATTTTCCGAAATACCAGCGAATATTTTTTGACCCAATCTGGATGATACTTGGTGGTAATGATCAGTACACAAATCCCACTTGGCTCACCAAATTTTGTTCTTCTAGGTTGAAGCGTTCGTCTACAGTAGCAGTTTATGTATTTAGGTTTCTCTCTGTTCTCTCCTATATAGATAGATGAATTTGGAACTCTAAATCCAACATGGTTTGTAGTAGTTCTTTGAAACTTGACAAAATAAAGGAGTTCTCAGATTTGTCTCTATGGTTAGTTTCCTCTTCAAGTAGCCCTAGGCACAGACTGTGGAAAAGCACTTTCATTGAGAGGGGTGGCCAAGCTTCTAAGAAATAACGAGTTTCCGAAATACCAGCGAATACTTTTTCACCCAATCTTGATGATACTTGTTGCTAATGATCAGTACACAAATCCCACTTGGCTCACCAAATTTTGTTCTTCTAGGTTGAAGCGTTCGTCTACAGTAGCAGTTTTTATATTTAGGTTTCCCTCTGTTCTCTCCTATATAGATAGATGAATTTGGAACTCTAAATCCAACATGGTTTTTAGTAGCTCTTTGAATCTTGACAAAATAAAGGAGTTCTCAGTTTTGTCTCTATGGTTTGTTTCCTCTTCAAATAGCCCTAGGCACAGACTGTGGAAAAGCACTTTCATTGAGAGGGTTTGCCAAGCTTCTAAGAAATTACGAGTTTCCGAAATACCAGCAAATATTTTTTCACCCAATCTTGATGATACTTGGTGCTAATGGTCAGTACACAAATCCCACTTGGCTCACCAAATTTTGTTCTTCTAGGTTGAAGCGTTCGTCTACAGTAGCAGTTTTTATATTTAGGTTTCCCTCTGTTCTCTCCTATATAGATAGATGAATTTGGAACTCTAAATCCAACATGGTTTGTAGTAGCTCTTTGAAATTGACAAAATAAAGGAGTTCTCAGTTTTGTCTCTATGGTTTGTTTCCTCTTCAAGTAGCCCTAGGCACAGACTGTGGAAAGCACTTTCATTGAGATGGGTTGCCAAGCTTCAAAGAAATAACGAGTTTCCGAAATACCAGCAACTATTTTTTCACCCAATCTTGATGATACTTGGTGCTAATGATCAGTACACAAATTCCACTTGGCTCACCAAATTTTGTTATTCTAGGTTGAAGCGTTCGTCTACAGTAGCAGTTTTTATATTTAAGTTTCCCTCTGTTCTCTCCTATATAGATAGATGAATTTGGAACTCTAAATCCAACATGGTTTGTAGTAGCTATTTGAAACTTGACAAAATAAAGGAGTTCTCAGATTTGTCTCTATGGTTTGTTTCCTCTTCAAGTAGCCCTAGGCACAGACTGTGGAAAAGCACTTTCATTGAGAGGGGTTACCAAACGTCTAAGAAATAACGAGTTTCCGAAATACCAGCAAATATTTTTTCACCCAATCTTGATGATACTTGTTGCTAATGATCAGTACACATATCCCACTTGGCTCACCAAATTTTGTTCTTCTAGGTAGAAGCGTTCGTCTACAGTAGCAGTTTTTATTTTTAGGTTTCCCTCTGTTCTCTCCTATATAGAAAGATGAATTTGGAACTCTAAATCCAACATGGTTTGTAGTAGCTCTTTGAAACTTGACAAAATAAAGGAGTTCTCAGATTTGTCTCTATGGTTTGTTTCCTCTTCAAGTAGCCCTAGGCAAACACTGTGGAAAAGCACTTTCATTGCGAGGGGTTACCAAGCTTCTAAGAAATAACGAGTTTCCGAAATACCAGCGAATATTTTTTCACCCAATCTTGATGATACTTGTTGCTAATGATCAGTACAAAAATCCCACTTGGCTCACCAAATTTTGTTCTTCTAGGTTGAAGCGTTCGTCTACAGTGGCAGTTTTTATATTTTGGTTTCCCTCTGTTCTCTCCTATATAGAGAGATGAATTTGGAACTCTAAATCCAACATGGTTTTTAGTACCTCTTTGAAAATGACAAAATAAAGGAGTTCTCAGTTTTGCCTCTATGGTTTGTTTCCTCTTCAAGTAGCCCTAGGCACAGACTTTTGAAAAGCACTTTCATTGAGAGGAATTGCCAAGCTTCTAAGAAATTACGAGTTTCCGAAATACCAGCAAATATTTTTTCACCCAATCTTGATGATACTTGGTGCTAATGGTCAGTACACAAATCCCACTTGGCTCACCACATTTTGTTCTTCTAGGTTGAAGCGTTCGTCTACAGTAGCAGTTTTTATATTTAGGTTTCCCTCTGTTCTCTCCTATATAGATAGATGAATTTGGAACTCTAAATCCAACATGGTTTGTAGTAGCTCTTTGAAACTTGACAAAATAAAGGAGTTCACAGTTTTGTCTCTATGGTTTTTTTCCTCTTCAAGTAGGCCTAGGCTCAGACTGTGGAAAAGCACTTTCATTGAGAGGGATTGCCAAGCTTCTAAGAAATTACGACTTTCCGAAATACCAGCAAATATTTTTTCACCCAATGTTGATGATACTTGGTGCTAATGATGAGTACACAAATCCCACTTGGCTCACCAAATTTTGTTCTTCTAGGTTGAAGCGTTCGTCTACAGTAGCAGTTTTTATATTTAGGTTTCCCTCTGTTCTCTCCTATATAGAAAGATGAATTTGGAACTCTAAATCCAACATGGTTTGTAGTAGCTCTTTGAAACTTGACAAAATAAAGGAGTTCTCAGTTTTTTCGCTATGGTTTTTTTCCTCTTCAAGTAGCCCCAGGCACAGACTGTGGAAAAGCACTTTCATTGAGAGGGGTTCCCAAGCTTCTAAGAAATAACGAGTTTCCGAAATACCAGCAAATATTTTTTCACCTAATCTTGATGATACTTGTTGCTAATGATCAGTACACATATCCCACTTGGTTCACCAAATTTAATTATTCTAGGTTGAAGCGTTCATGTACAGCAGTTTTTATATTTAGGTTTCCCTCTGTTCTCTCCTATACAGATAGATGAATTTGGAACTCTAAATCCAACCTGGTTTGTAGTAGCTCTTTGAAACTTGAAAAAATAAAGGAGTTCTCAGTTTAGTCTCTATGGTTTGATTCCTCTTCAAGTAGCCCCAGGCACAGACTGTGGAAAGCACTTTCATTGAGAGGGGTTGCCAAGCTTCTAAGAAATATCGAGTTTCCGAAATACCAGCAAATATTTTTTCACCCAATCTTGATGATACTCGGTGGTAATTATCAGTACACAAATCCTACTTGGCTCACCAAATTTTGTTCTTCTAGGTTGAAGCGTTCGTCTACAGTAGCAGTTTTTATATTTAGGTTTTCCTCTGTTCTCTCCTATATAGATAGATGAATTTGGAACTCTAAATCCAACATGGTTTGTAGTAGCTCTTTGAAACTTGACAAAATAAAGGAGATCTCAGATTTGTCTCTATGGTTTCTTTCCTCTTAAAGTAGCCCTAGGCACAGACTGTGGAAAGCACTTTCATTGAGATGGGTTGCCAAGCTTCTAAGAAATAACGAGTTTCCGAAATACCAGCAAATATTTTTTCACCCAATCTTGATGATACTTTGTGGTAATGATCAGTACACAAATCCCACTTGGCTCACCAAACTTTGTTCTTCTAGGTTGTAGCGTTCGTCTACAGTAGCAGTTTTTATATTTAGGTTTCTCTCTGTTCTCTCCTATATAGATAGAAGAATTTGGAACTCTAAATCCAACATGGTTTGTAGTAGCTCTTTGAAACTTGACAAAATATAGGAGTTCTCAGTTTTGTCGCTATGGTTTGTTTCCTCTTCAAGTAGCCCTAGGCACAGAGCTTGGAAAAGCACTTTCATTGAGAGGGGTTGCCAAGCTTCTAAGAAATAACGAGTTTCCGAAATACCAGCAAATATTTTTTCACCCATTCTTGATGATACTTGGTGGTAATTATCAGTACACAAATCCTAGTTGGCTCACCAAATTTTGTTCTTCTAGGTTGAAGCGTTCGTCTACAGTAGCAGTTTTTATATTTAGGTTTCCCTCTGTTCTCTCCCATATAGATAGATAAATTTGGAACTCTAAATCCAACATGGTTTGTAGTAGCTCTTTGAAACTTGACAAAATAAAGGAGTCCTCAGTTTTGTCTCTATGGTTTGTTTCCTCTTCAAGTAGCCCTAGGCACAGACTGTGGAAAGCACTTTCATTGAGATGGGTTGCCAAGCTTCTAAGAAATAACGAGTTTCCGAAATACCAGCAAATATTTTTTCACCCGAACTTGATGATACTTGGTGGTAATGATCAGTACACAAATCCCACTTGGCACACCAAATTTTGTTCTTCTAGGTTGAAGCGTTCGTCTACAGTAGCAGTTTTTATATTTAGGTTTCTCTCTGTTTTCTCGTATATAGATAGATGAATTTGGAACTCTAATTCCAACATGGTTTGTAGTAGCTCTTTGAAACTTGATAACATAAAGGAGTTCTCAGTTTTGTCTCTATGGTTTGTTTCCTCTTCAAGTAGCCCTAGGCACAGACTGTGGAAAAGCACTTTCATTGAGAGGGGTTGCCAAACTTCTAAGAAATTACGAGTTTCCGAAATACCAGCAAATATTTTTTCACCCAATCTTGATGATACTTGGTGCTAATGATCAGTACACAAATCCCACTTGGCTCACCAAATTTTGTTCTTCTAGGTTGAAGCGTTCGTCTACAGTAGCAGTTTTTATATTTAGGTTTCCCTCTGTTCTCTCCTATATAGATAGATGAATTTGGAACTCTAAATCCAACATGGTTTGTAGTAGCTCTTTGAAACTTTACAAAATAAAGGAGTTATCAGATTTGCCTCTATGGTTTGTTTCCTCTTAAAGTAGCCCTAGGCACAGACTGTGGAATAGCAATTTTATTGAGAGGGGTTGCCAATCTTCTAAGAAATAACGATTTTCCGAAATACCAGCAAATATTTTTTCACCCAATCTTGATGATACTTGGTGGTAATGATCAGTACACAAATCCCACTTGGCTCACCAAATTTTGTTCTTCTAGGTTGAAGCGTTCGTCTACAGTAGCAGTTTTTATATTTAGGTTTCCCTCTGTTCTCTCCTATATAGAAAGATGAATTTGGAACTCTAAATCCAACATGGTTTGTAGTAGCTCTTTGAAACTTGACAAAACAAAGGAGTTCTCAGTTTTGTCGCTATGGTTTGTTTCCTCTTCAAGTAGCCCCAGGCACAGACTGTGGAAAAGCACTTTCATTGAGAGGGGTTCCCAAGCTTCTAAGAAATAACACGTTTCCGAAATACCAGCAAATATTTTTTGACCCAATCTTGATGATACTTGGTGGTAATGATCAGTACACAAATCCCACTTGGCTCACCAAATTTTGTTCTTCTAGGTTGAAGCGTTCGTCTACAGTAGCAGTTTATGTATTTAGGTTTCTCTCTGTTCTCTCTAACATAGATAGATGAATTTGGAACTCTAAATCCAACATGGTTTGTAGTAGTTCTTTGAAACTTGACAAAATAAAGGAGTTCTCAGATTTGTCTCTATGGTTAGTTTCCTCTTCCAGTAGCCCTAGGCACAGACTGTGGAAAAGCACTTTCATTGAGAGGGCTTGCCAAGCTTCTAAGAAATAACGAGTTTCCGAAATACCAGCAAATATTTATTCACCCAATCTTGATGATACTTGGTGGTAATGATCAGTACACAAATCCCACTTGGCTCACCAAATTTTGTTCTTCTAGGTTGAAGCGTTCGTCTACAGTAGCAGTTTTTATATTTAGGTTTCTCTCTGTTTTCTCCTATATAGATAGATGAATTTGGAACTCTAATTCCAACATGGTTTGTAGTAGCTCTTTGAAACTTGATAACATAAAGGAGTTCTCAGTTTTGACTCTATGGTTTGTTTCCTCTTCAAGTAGCCCTAGGCACAGACTGTGGAAAAGCACTTTCATTGAGAGGGTATGCCAAACTTCTAAGAAATTACGAGTTTCCGAAATACCAGCAAATATTTTTTCACCCAATCTTGATGATACTTGGTGCTAATGATCAGTACACAAATCCCACTTGGCTAACCAAATTTTGTTCTTCTAGGTTGAAGCGTTCGTCTACAGTAGCAGTTTTTATATTTAGGTTTCCCTCTGTTCTCTCCTATATAGATAGATGAATTTGGAACTCTAAATCCAACATGGTTTGTAGTAGCTCTTTGAAACTTTACAAAATAAAGGAGTTCTCAGATTTGCCTCTATGGTTTGTTTCCTCTTAAAGTAGCCCTAGGCACAGACTGTGGAATAGCACTTTCATTGAGAGGGGTTGCCAAGCTTCTAAGAAATAACGATTTTCCGAAATACCAGCAAATATTTTTTCACCCAATCTTGATGATACTTGGTGGTAATGATCAGTACACAAATCCCACTTGGCTTACCAAATTTTGTTCTTCTAGGTTGAAGCGTTCGTCTACAGTAGCAGTTTTTATATTTAAGATTCCCTCTGTTCTCTCATATACAGATAGATGAATTTGGAACTCTAAATCCAACATGGTTTGTAGTAGCTCTTTGAAACTTGACAAAATAAAGGAGGTCTCAGATTTGTCTCTATGGTTTGTTTCCTCTTCAAGTAGCCCTAGGCACAGACTGTGGAAAAGCACTTTCATTGCGAGGGGTTGCCAAGCTTCTAAGAAGTAACGATTTTCCGAAATACTAGAAAAATTTTTTCACCCAATCTTGATGATACTTGGTGGTAATGATCAGTACACAGATCCCACTTGGTTTACCAAATTTTGTTCTTCTATGTTGAAGCGTTCGTCTACAGTAGCAGTTTTTATATTTAGGTTTCCCTCTGTTCTCTCCTATTTAGATAGATGAATTTGGAACTCTAAATCCAACACGGTTTGTAGTAGCTTTTGAAAGTTGACAAAATAAAGGAGTTCTCAGTATTGTCTCTATGGTTTGTTTCCTCTTCAAGTAGCCCTAGGCACAGACTGTGGAAAAGCACTTTCATTGAGAGGGGTTGCCAAGCTTCTAAGAAATTACGAGTTTCCGAAATACCAGCAAAAATTTTTTTCACCCAATCTTGATGATACGTGGTGGTAATGATCAGTACACAGATCCCACTTAGCTCACCAAGTTTTTTTCTTCTAGGATGAAGCGTTCGTCTACAGTAGCAGTTTTTATATTTAGGTTTCACTCTGTTCTCTCATATATAGATAGATGAATTTGGAACTCTAAATCAAACATGGATTGTAGTAGCTCTTTGAAACTTGACAAAATAAAGGAGTTCTGAGATTTGTGTCTATGGTTTGTTTCCTCTTCAAGTAGCCCTAGGCGCAGACTGTGGAAAAGCACTTTCATTGAGAGGGCTTGCCAAGCTTCTAAGAAATTTCGAATTTCCGAAATACCAGCAAATATTTTTTCACCCAATCTTGATGATACTTGGTGGTAGTGATCAGTACACAAATCCCACTTTGCTCACCAAATTTTGTTCTTCTAAGTTGAAGCGTTCGTCTACAGTAGCAGTGTTTATATTTAGGTTTCCCTCTGTTCTCTCCTATATAGAAAGATGAATTTGGAACTCTAAATCCAACATGGTTTGTAGTAGCTCTTTGAAACTTGACAAAATAAAGGAGTGCTCAGTTTTGTCGCTATGGTTTGTTTCCTCTTCAAGTAGCCCTAGGCACAGACTGTGGAAAAGCACTTTCATTAAGAGGGGTTCCCAATCTTCTAAGAAATTACGAGTTTCCGAAATACCAGCAAATATTTTTTCACCCAATCTTGATGATACTTGGTGCTAATGATCAGTACACAAATCCCACTTGGCTCACCAAATTTTGTTCTAGGTTGAAGCGTTCGTCTACAGTAGCAGTTTTTATGTTTAGGTTTCACTCTGTTCTCTCATATATAGATAGATGAATTTGGAACTCTAATTCCAACATGGTTTGTAGTAGCTCTTTGAAACTTGACAAAATAAAGGAGGTCTCAGATTTGTCTCTATGGTTTGTTTCCTCTTCAAGTAGCCCTAGGCCCAGACTGTGGAAAAGCACTTTCATTGCGAGGGGTTGCCAAGCTTCTAAGAAGTAACGAGTTTCCGAAATACTAGAAAAATTTTTTCACCCAATCTTGATGATACTTGGTGGTAATGATCAGTACACAGATCCCACTTGGTTTACCAAATTTTGTTCTTCTAGGTTGAAGCGTTCGTCTACAGTAGCAGTTTTTATATTTAGGTTGCCCTCTGTTCTCTCCTATTTAGATAGATGAATTTGGAACTCTAAATCCAACACGGTTTGTAGTAGCTTTTGAAAGTTGACAAAATAAAGGAGTTCTCAGTATTGTCTCTATGGTTTCTTTCCTCTTCAAGTAGCCCTGGGCACAGACTGTGGAAAAGCACTTTCATTGAGAGGGGTTGCCAAGCTTCTAAGAAATTACGAGTTTCCGAAATACCAGCAAAAATTTTTTTCACCCAATCTTGATGATACATGGTGGTAATGATCAGTACACAGATCCCACTTAGCTCACCAAGTTTTGTTCTTCTAGGTTGAAGCGTTCGTCTACAGTATCAGTTTTTATATTTAGGTTTCACTCTGTTCTCTCCTATTTAAATAGATGAATTTGGAACTCTAAATCCAACATGGTTTTTAGTAGCTCTTTCAAACTTGAAAAAATAAAGGCGTTCTCAGTTTTGTCTCTATGGTTTGTTTCCTCTTCAAGAAGCCCTAGGCACAGACTGTGGAAAAGCACTTTCATTGAGAGGGGTTGCCAAGCTTCTAAGAAATAACGAGTTTCCGAAATACCAGCAAATATTTTTTCAGCCAATCTTGATGATACCTGTTGCTGATGATCAGTACACAAATCCCACTTGGCTCACCAAATTATGTTCTTCTAGGTTGAAGCGTTCGTCTACAGTAGCATTTTTTTATTTAGGTTTCCCTCTGTTCTCTCCTATATAGATAGATGAATTTGGAACTCTAAATCCAACATGGTTTATAGTAGCTCTTTGTAACTTGACAAAATAAAGGAGTTCTCAGTTTTGTCTCTATGGTTTGTTTCCTCTTCAAGTAGCCCTAGGAACACACTGTGGAAAAGCACTTTCATTGAGAGGGGTTGCCAAGCTTCTAAGAAATTACTAATTTCCGAAATACCAGCAAATATTTTTTCACCCAATCTTGATGTTACTTGGTCGTAATGATCAGTACTCAAATCCCACTTGGCTCACCAAATTTTGTTCTTCTAGGTTGAAGCGTTCGTCTACAGTAGCAGTTTTTATATTTAGTTTTCCCTCTGTTCTCTCCTATATAGATAGATGAATTTGGAACTCTAAATCCAACATGGTTTGTAGTAGCTCTTTGAAACTTGACAAAATAATGGTTTTCTCAGTTTTGTCTCTATGGTTTGTTTCCTCTTCAAGAAGCCCTAGGCACACACTGTGGAAAAGCACTTTCATTGAGAGGGGTTGCCATGCTTCTAAGAAATAACGAGTTTCCGAAATACCAGCAAATATTTTTTCACCCAATCTTGATGATACTCGTTGCTAATGATCAGTACACAAATCCCACTGGGCTCACCAAATTTTGTTCTTCTAGGTTGAAGCGTTCGTCTACAGTAGCAGTTTTTATATTTAGGTTTCCCTCTGTTCTCTCCTATATAGATAGATGAAATTGGAACTCTAAATCCAACACGGTTTGTAGTAGCTCTTTGAAACTTGACAAAATAAAGGAGTTCTCAGATTTGCCTCTATGGTTTGTTTACTCTTCAAGTAGCCCTAGTCACAGACTGTGGAATAGCACTTTCATTGAGATGTGTTGGCAAGTTTATAAGAAATAACAAGTATCCGAAATACCAGCAAATATTTTTTAACCCAATCTTGATGATACTTGGTGGTAATGATCAGTACAAAAAACCCACTTGGCTCACCAAATTTTGTTCTTCTAGGTTGAAACGTTCGTCGACAGTAGCAGTTTGTATATTTAAGTTTCCCTCTGTTCTCTCCTATATAGATAGATGAATTTGGAACTCTAAATCAAACATGGTTTGTAGTAGCTCTTTGAAACTTGACAAAATAAAGGAGTTCTCAGATTTGTCTCTATGGTTTGTTTCCTCTTCAAGTAGCCCTAGGCACAGACTGTGGAAAAGCACTTTCATTGCGAGGGGTTGCCAAGCTTCTAAGAAATAACGAGTTTCCGAAATACCAGCAAATATTTTTTCACCCAATCTTGATGATACTTGGTGGTAATGATCAGTACACAAATCCCACTTGGCTCACCAAATTTTGTTCTTCTAGGTTGAAGCGTTCGTCTACAGTAGTGGTTTTTATATTTAGGTTTCCCTCTGTTCTCTCCTATATAGATAGATGAATTTGGAACTCTAAATCCAACATGGTTTGTAGTAGCTCTTTGAAACTTGACAAAATAAAGGAGTTCTCAGTTTTGTCTCGATGGTTTGTTTCCTCTTCAAGTAGCCCTAGGCACAGACAGTGGAAAGCACTTTCATTGAGATGGGTTACCAAGCTTCTAAGAAACAACGAGTTTCCAATATACCAGCAAATATTTTTTCACCCAATCTTGATGATACTTGGTGGTAATGATCAGAACACAAATCCCTCTTGGCTCACCATATTTTGTTCTTCTAGGTTGAAGCGTTCGTCTACAATAGCAGTTTTTATATTTAGGTTTCCTGCTGTCTCTCCTATATAGATAGATGAATTTGGAACTCTAAACCCAACATCGTTTGTAGTAGCTCTTTGAAACTTGACAAAATAAAGGAGTTCTCAGTTTTGGCTCTATGGTTTGTTTCCTTTTCAGTAGCCCTAGGCACAGACTGTGGAAAAGTACTTTCATTGAGAGGGGTTGCCAAGCTTCTAAGAAATAACGAGTTTCCGAAATACCAGCAAATATTTTTTTACCCAATCTTGATGATACTTTGTGGTAATGATCAGTACACTAATCCCACTAGGCTCACCAAATTTTGTTCTTCTAGGTTGAAGCGTTCGTCTACAATAGCAGTTTTTATATTTAGGTTTCCCTCTGTTCTTTCCTATATAGATTGATGAATTTGGAACTCTAAATCCAACATGGTTTGTAGTAGCTCTTTGAAACTTGACAAAATAATGGTTTTCTCAGTTTTGTCTCTATGGTTTGTTTCCTCTTCAAGAAGCCCTAGGCACACACTGTGGAAAAGCACTTTCATTGAGATGGGTTGCCATGCTTCTAAGAAATACCGAGTTTCCGAAATACCAGCAAATATTTTTTCACCCAATCTTGATGATACTTTGTGGTAATGATCAGGACACAAATCCCACTTGGCTCACCAAATTTTGTTCTTCTAGGTTGAAGCTTTGCTCTACAGTAGCAGTTTTTATATTTAGGTTTCCCTCTGTTCTCTCCTATATAGATAGATGAATTTGGAACTCTAAATCCAACATGGTTTGTAGTAGCTCTTTGAAACTTGACAAAATAAAGGAGTTCTCAGTTTTGTCTCTATGGTTTGTTTCCTCTTCAAGTAGCCCTAGGCACAGACTGTGGAAAGCACTTTCATTGAGACGTGTTGCCAAGCTTCTAAGAAATAACGAGTTTCCGAAATACCAGCAAATATTTTTTCACCCAATCTTGATGATACTTTGTGGTAATGATCAGGACACAAATCCCACTTGGCTTACCAAATTTTGTTTTTCTAGGTTGAAGCGTTCGTCTACAGTAGCAGTTTTTATATTTAGGTTTTACTCTGTTCTCTCCTATATAGATAGATGAATTTGGAACTCTAAATCCAACATGGTTTGTAGTAGCTCTTTAAAACTTGACAAAATAAAGGAGTTCTCAGTTTTGTCTCTATGGTTTGTTTCCTCTTCAAGTAGCCCTAGGCACAGACCTTGGAAAAGCACTTTCATTGAGAGGGGTTGCCAAGCTTCTAAGAAATAACGAGTTTCCGAAATACCAGCAAATATGTTTTCACCCAAATTTGATGATTCCTGGTGGTAATGATCAGTACACAAATCCCACTTGGCTCACGAAATTTTGTTTTTCTAGTTTGAAGCTTTCGTCTACAGTAGCAGTTTTTATATTTAGGTTTCCCTCTGTTCTCTCCTATATAGATAGATGAATTTGGAACTCTAAATCCAACATGGTTTGTAGTAGCTCTTTGAAACTTGACAAAATAAAGCAGTTCTCAGATTTGTCTCTATGGTTTGTTTCCTCCTCAAGTAGCCCTAGGCACAGACTGTGGAAAAGCACTTTCATTGAGAGGGGTTGCCAAGCTTCTAAGAAATAACGATTTTCCGAAATACCAGCAAATATTTTTTGACCCAATCTTGATGATACTTGGGGGTAATGATCAGTAAACAAATCCCACTTGGCTTACCAAATTTTGTTCTTCTAGGTTGAAGCGTTCGTCTACAGTAGCAGTTTTTATATTTAGGTTTTCCTCTGTTCTCTCCTATATAGATAGATGAATTTGGAACTCTAAATCCAACATGGTTTGTAGTAGCTCTTTGAAACTTGACAAAATAAAGGAGTTCTCAGTTTTCTCTCTATGGTTTGTTTCCTCTTAAAGTAGCCCTAGGCACACACTGTGGAAAGCACTTTCATTGAGATGGGTTGCCAAGCTTCTAAGAAATAACGAGTTTCCGAAATACCAGCAAATATTTTTTCACCCAATCTTGATGATACTTTGTGGTAATGATCAGTACACAAATCCCACTTGGCTCACCAAACTTTGTTCTTCTAGGTTGAAGCGTTCGTCTACAGTACCAGTTTTTATATTTAGGTTTCACTCTGTTCTCTCCTATATAGATAGATGAATTTGGAACTCTAAATCCAACATGGTTTCTAGTAGCTCTTTGAAACTTGACAAAATAAAGGAGTTCTCAGTTTTGTCTCTATGGTTTGTTTCCTCTTCAAGTAGCCCTAGGCACAGACTGTGGAAAACACTTTAATTGAGATGGGTTGCCAAGCTTCTAAGAAATAACGAGTTTCCGAAATACCAGCAAATTTTTTTTCACACAATCTTGTTGATACTTGGTGGTAATGACCAGTACACAAATCCCACTTGGCTCACCAAATTTTGTTCTTCTAGGTTGAAGCGTTCGTCTACAGTAGCAGTTTTTATATTTAGGTTTCCCTCTGTTCTCTCCTATATAGATTGATGAATTTGGAACTCTAAATCCAACATGGTTTTTAGTAGCTCTTTGAAACTTGACAAAATAAAGGAGTTCTCAGTTTTGTCTCTATGGTTTGTTTCCTCT
>NW_027510518.1:0-33293 GCF_048772815.1 Callospermophilus lateralis | reverse complement strand
CAAGATTTGGTGAAAAAATGTTTGCTGAGATTTCAGCAAACGAGTAGTTTTTTGGAAGCTTGGCAACCCCTTTCAAACGAAAGTGTTCTTCGCCAGTCTCTGCATGGGGTACTTCAAGAGGAAACAAACCATAGAGATAGAAGTTACAACTACTTCATTTTGTCAAGTTTCAAGGAGCTAGCACAAACCGTGTTTGATTTAGAGTTTCAAAGACATCTATCTATATAGCAGAAAACAGAGTGAAACCTAAAATTTCAAAGTGTTTCTGGAAACGAACGCTTGAACCTAGACGAGTAAAAATTGGGCAGCCAAATGGGCTTAGTGAACTTATCATTACCACCAAGTATCATCAAGTTTTGGTGAAAAAATGTTTGCTGAGATTTCAGCAAACTAGTAGTTTTTTGGAAGCTTGGCAACCGCTTTCAAACGAAAGTGTTCTTCGCCAGTCTCTGCATGGGGTACTTCAAGAAGAAACAAACCATAGAGATAGAACTTAGAACTACTTCATTTTGTCAAGTTTCACGGAGCTAGCACAAACCGTGTTTGATTTAGAGTTTCAAACACATCTATCTATATAACAGAAAACAGAGTGAAACCTAAAAATTCAAACTGTTACTGGATACGAACGCTTGAACCTAGAAGAGTGAAAGTTGGGCAGCCAAGTGGGATTAGTGAACTGATCATTACCACCAAGTATCATCAAGATTTGGTGAAAAAATGTTTGCTGAGATTTCAGCAAACTAGTAGTTTTTTGGAAGCTTGGCAACCCCTTTCAAACGAAAGTGTTTTTCGCCAGTCTCTGCATGGGGTACTTCAAGAGGAAACAAACCATAGAGATAGAACTTAGAACTACTTCATTTTGTCAAGTTTCAAGGAGCTAGCACAAACCGTGTTTGATTTAGAGTTTCAAACACATCTATCTATATAACAGAAAACAGAGTGAAACCTAAAAATTCAAAGTGTTACTGGAAACGAACGCTTGAACCTAGAAGAGTGAAAATTGGGCAGCCAAGTGGGCTTAGTGAACTGATCATTACCACCAAGTATCATCAAGATTTGGTGAAAAAATGTTTGCTGAGATTTCAGCAAACGAGAAGATTTTTCGAAGCTTGGCAACCCCTTTCAAACGAAAGTGTTCTTCACCAGTCTCTGCATGGGGTACTTCAAGAGGAAACAAACCATAGAGATGGAACTTAGAACTACTTCATTTTGTCAAGTTTCACGGAGCTAGCACAAACCGTGTTTGATTTAGAGTTTCAAACACATCTATCTATATAGCAGAAAACAGAGTGAAACCTAAAATTTCAAAGTGTTACTGGAAACGAACGCTTGAACCTAGAAGAGTGAAAATTGGGCAGCCAAGTGGGCTTAGTGAACTGAACATTACCACCAAGTATCATCAAGATTTGGTGAAAAAATGTTTGCTGAGATTTCAGCAAACTAGTAGTTTTTTGGAAGCTTGGCAACCCCTTTCAACGAAAGTGTTCTTCGCCAGTCTCTGCATGGGGTACTTCAAGAGGAAACAAACCATAGAGATAGAACTTAGAACTACTTCATTTTGTCAAGTTTCAGGAGCTAGCACAAACCGTGTTTGATTTAGGGTTTCAAACACATCTATCTATATAGCAGAAAACAGAGTGAAACCTTAAAATTCAAACTGTTACTGGAAACGAACGCTTGAACCTAGAAGAGTGAAAGTTGGCCAGGGAAGTGGGATTAGTGAACTGATCATTACCACCAAGTATCATCAAGATTTGGTGAAAAAATATTTGCTGAGATTTCAGCAAACTAGTAGTTTTTTGGAAGCTTGGCAACCCCTTTCCAACGAAAGTTTTTTTCGCCAGTCTCTGCATGGGGTACTTCAAGAGGAAACAAACCATAGAGATAGAACTTAGAACTACTTCTTTTGGTCAAGTTTCAAGGAGCTAGCACAAACCGTGTTTGATTTAGAGTTTCAAACACATTTATCTATATAGCAGAAAACAGAGTGAAACCTAAAAATTCAAACAGTCACTGGAAACGAAAGCTTCAACCTAGAAGAATAAAATTTGGGCAGCCAAGTGGGATTACTGAACTGATCATTACCACCAAGTATCATCAAGATTTGGTGAAAAAATATTTGCTGAGATTTCAGCAAACTAGTAGTTTTTTGGAAGCTTGGCAACCCCTTTCAAACGAAAGTGTTTTTCGCCAGTCTCTGCATGGGGTACTTCAAGAGGAAAAAAACCATAGAGATACAACTAACAACTACTTCATTTTGTCAAGTTTCAAGGAGCTAGCACAAACCGTGTTTGATTTAGAGTTTCAAAGACATCTATCTATATAGCAGAAAACAGAGTGAAACCTAAAATTTCAAAGTGTTCCTGGAAACGAACGCTTGAACCTAGAAGAGTGAAAATTGGGCAGCCAAGTGGGCTTAGTGAACTGATCATTACCACCAAGTATCATCAAGATTTGGTGAAAAAATGTTTGCTGAGATTTCAGCAAACGAGTAGTTTTTTGGAAGCTTGGCAACCCCTTTCAAACTAAAGTGTTCTTCGCCAGTCTCTGCATGGGGTACTTCAAGAGGAAACAAACCATAGAGATAGAAGTTACAACTACTTCATTTTGTCAAGTTTCAAGGAGCTAGCACAAACCGTGTTTGATTTAGAGTTTCAAAGACATCTATCTATATAGCAGAAAACAGAGTGAAACCTAAAATTTCAAAGTGTTTCTGGAAACGAACGCTTGAACCTAGAAGAGTAAAAATTGGGCAGCCAAGTGGGCTTAGTGAACTTATCATTACCACCAAGTATCATCAAGTTTTGGTGAAAAAATGTTTGCTGAGATTTCAGCAAACTAGTAGTTTTTTGGAAGCTTGGCAACCGCTTTCAAACGAAAGTGTTCTTCGCCAGTCTCTGCATGGGGTACTTCAAGAGGAAACAAACCATAGAGATAGAACTTAGAACTACTTCATTTTGTCAAGTTTCACGGAGCTAGCACAAACCGTGTTTGATTTAGAGTTTCAAACACATCTATCTATATAACAGAAAACAGAGTGAAACCTAAAAATTCAAACTGTTACTGGATACGAACGCTTGAACCTAGAAGAGTGAAAGTTGGGCAGCCAAGTGGGATTAGTGAACTGATCATTACCACCAAGTATCATCAAGATTTGGTGAAAAAATGTTTGCTGAGATTTCAGCAAACTAGTAGTTTTTTGGAAGCTTGGCAACCCCTTTCAAACGAAAGTGTTTTTCGCCAGTCTCTGCATGGGGTACTTCAAGAGGAAACAAACCATAGAGATAGAACTTAGAACTACTTCATTTTGTCAAGTTTCAAGGAGCTAGCACAAACCGTGTTTGATTTAGAGTTTCAAACACATCTATCTATATAACAGAAAACAGAGTGAAACCTAAAAATTCAAAGTGTTACTGGAAACGAACGCTTGAACCTAGAAGAGTGAAAATTGGGCAGCCAAGTGGGCTTAGTGAACTGATCATTACCACCAAGTATCATCAAGATTTGGTGAAAAAATGTTTGCTGAGATTTCAGCAAACGAGAAGTTTTTTCGAAGCTTGGCAACCCCTTTCAAACGAAAGTGTTCTTCACCAGTCTCTGCATGGGGTACTTCAAGAGGAAACAAACCATAGAGATGGAACTTAGAACTACTTCATTTTGTCAAGTTTCACGGAGCTAGCACAAACCGTGTTTGATTTAGAGTTTCAAACACATCTATCTATATAGCAGAAAACAGAGTGAAACCTAAAATTTCAAAGTGTTACTGGAAACGAACGCTTGAACCTAGAAGAGTGAAAATTGGGCAGCCAAGTGGGCTTAGTGAACTGAACATTACCACCAAGTATCATCAAGATTTGGTGAAAAAATGTTTGCTGAGATTTCAGCAAACTAGTAGTTTTTTGGAAGCTTGGCAACCCCTTTCAAACGAAAGTGTTCTTCGCCAGTCTCTGCATGGGGTACTTCAAGAGGAAACAAACCATAGAGATAGAACTTAGAACTACTTCATTTTGTCAAGTTTCAGGAGCTAGCACAAACCGTGTTTGATTTAGGGTTTCAAACACATCTATCTATATAGCAGAAAACAGAGTGAAACCTTAAAATTCAAACTGTTACTGGAAACGAACGCTTGAACCTAGAAGAGTGAAAGTTGGGCAGCCAAGTGGGATTAGTGAACTGATCATTACCACCAAGTATCATCAAGATTTTTGAAAAAATGTTTGCTGAGATTTCAGCAAACTAGTAGTTTTTTGGAAGCTTGGCAACCCCTTTCCAACGAAAGTTTTTTTCGCCAGTCTCTGCATGGGGTACTTCAAGAGGAAACAAACCATAGAGACAGAACTTAGAACTACTTCATTTGGTCAAGTTTCAAGGAGCTAGCACAAACCGTGTTTGATTTAGAATTCCAAACACAGCTATCTATGTAGGAGAAAACAGAGTGAAACCTAAAAATTCAAACTGTTACTGGAAACGAAAGCTTCAACCTAGAAGAATAAAATTTGGGCAGCCAAGTGGGCTTAGTGAACTGATCATTACCACCAAGTATCATCAAGTTTTGGTGAAAAAATGTTTGCTGAGATTTCAGCAAACTAGTAGTTTTTTGGAAGCTTTGCAACCCCTTTAATACGAAAGTGTTCTTCGCCAGTCTCTGCATGGGGTACTTCAAGAGGAAACAAACCATAGAGATAGAACTTAGAACTACTTCATTTTGTCATGTTTCACGGAGCTAGCACAAACCGTGTTTGATTTAGAGTTTCAAACACATCTATCTATATAACAGAAAACAGAGTGAAACCTAAAAATTCAAAGTGTTACTGGAAACGAACGCTTGAACCTAGAAGAGTGAAAATTGGGAAGCCAAGTGGGCTTAGTGAACTGATCATTACCACCAAGTATCATCAAGATTTGGTGAAAAAATGTTTGCTGAGATTTCAGCAAACGAGAAGTTTTTTGGAAGCTTGGCAACCCCTTTCAAACGGAAGTGTTCTTCGCCAGTCTCTGCATGGGGTACTTCAAGAGGAAACAAACCATAGAGATAGAACTTAGAACTACTTCATTTTGTCAAGTTTCACGCAGCTAGCACAAACCGTGTTTGATTTAGAATTCCAAAAACAGCTATCTATGTAGGAGAAAACAGAGTGAAACATAAAAATTCAAACTGTTACTGGAAACGAAAGCTTCAACCTAGAACAATAAAATTTGGGCAGCCAAGTGGGATTAGTGAACTGATCATTACCACCAAGTATCATCAAGATTTGGTGAAAAAATGTTTGCTGAGATTTCAGCAAACTAGTAGTTTTTTGGAAGCTTGGCAACCCCTTTCAAACGGAAGTGTTTTTCGCCAGTCTCTGCATGGGGTATTTCAAGAGGAAACAAACCATAGAGATAGAACTTAGAACTACTTCATTTGGTCAAGTTTCAAGGAGCTAGCAAAAACCGTGTTTGATTTAGAATTCCAAACACAGCTATCTATGTAGGAGAAAACAGAGTGAAACCTAAAAATTCAAACTGTTACTGGAAACGAATGCTTCAACCTAGAAGAATAAAAATTGGGCAGCCAAGTGGGATTAGTGAACTGATCATTACCACCAAGTATCATCAAGATTTGGTGAAAAAATGTTTGCTGAGATTTCAGCAAACTAGTAGTTTTTTGGAAGCTTGGCAACCCCTTTCAAACGAAAGTGTTTTTCGCCAGTCTCTGCATGGGGTACTTCAAGAGGAAACAAACCATAGAGATAGAAGTTACAACTACTTCATTTTGTCAAGTTTCAAGGAGCTAGCACAAACCGTGTTTGATTTAGAGTTTCAAAGACATCTATCTATATAGCAGAAAACAGAGTGAAACCTAAAATTTCAAAGTGTTTCTGGAAACGAACGCTTGAACGTAGAAGAGTAAAAATTGGGCAGCCAAGTGGGCTTAGTGAACTGATCATTACCACCAAGTATCATCAAGTTTTGGTGAAAAAATGTTTGCTGAGATTTCAGCAAACTAGTAGTTTTTTGGAAGCTTGGCAACCCCTTTCAAACGAAAGTGTTCTTCGCCAGTCTCTGCATGGGGTACTTCAAGAGGAAACAAACCATAGAGATAGAACTTAGAACTACTTCATTTTGTCAAGTGTCACGGAGCTAGCACAAACCGTGTTTGATTTAGAGTTTCAAACACATCTATCTATATAACAGAAAACAGAGTGAAACCTAAAAATTCAAACTGTTACTGGATACGAACGCTTGAACCTAGAAGAGTGAAAGTTGGGCAGCCAAGTGGGATTAGTGAACTGATCATTACCACCAAGTATCATCAAGATTTGGTGAAAAAATGTTTGCTGAGATTTCAGCAAACTAGTAGTTTTTTGGAAGCTTGGCAACCCCTTTCAAACGAAAGTGTTTTTCGCCAGTCTCTGCATGGGGTACTTCAAGAGGAAACAAACCATAGAGATAGAACTTAGAACTACTTCATTTTGTCAAGTTTCAAGGAGCTAGCACAAACCGTGTTTGATTTAGAGTTTCAAACACATCTATCTATATAACAGAAAACAGAGTGAAACCTAAAAATTCAAAGTGTTACTGGAAACGAACGCTTGAACCTAGAAGAGTGAAAATTGGGCAGCCAAGTGGGCTTAGTGAACTGATCATTACCACCAAGTATCATCAAGATTTGGTGAAAAAATGTTTGCTGAGATTTCAGCAAACGAGAAGTTTTTTCGAAGCTTGGCAACCCCTTTCAAACGAAAGTGTTCTTCACCAGTCTCTGCATGGGGTACTTCAAGAGGAAACAAACCATAGAGATGGAACTTAGAACTACTTCATTTTGTCAAGTTTCACGGAGCTAGCACAAACCGTGTTTGATTTAGAGTTTCAAACACATCTATCTATATAGCAGAAAACAGAGTGAAACCTAAAATTTCAAAGTGTTACTGGAAACGAACGCTTGAACCTAGAAGAGTGAAAATTGGGCAGCCAAGTGGGCTTAGTGAACTGATCATTACCACCAAGTATCATCAAGATTTGGTGAAAAAATGTTTGCTGAGATTTCAGCAAACTAGTAGTTTTTTGGAAGCTTGGCAACCCCTTTCAAACGAAAGTGTTCTTCGCCAGTCTCTGCATGGGGTACTTCAAGAGGAAACAAACCATAGAGATAGAACTTAGAACTACTTCATTTTGTCAAGTTTCACGGAGCTAGCACAAACCGTGTTTGATTTAGGGTTTCAAACACATCTATCTATATAGCAGAAAACAGAGTGAAACCTTAAAATTCAAACTGTTACTGGAAACGAACGCTTGAACCTAGAAGAGTGAAAGTTGGGCAGCCAAGTGGGATTAGTGAACTGATCATTACCACCAAGTATCATCAAGATTTGGTGAAAAAATGTTTGCTGAGATTTCAGCAAACTAGTAGTTTTTTGGAAGCTTGGCAACCCCTTTCCAACGAAAGTTTTTTTCGCCAGTCTCTGCATGGGGTACTTCAAGAGGAAACAAACCATAGAGATAGAACTTAGAACTACTTCATTTGGTCAAGTTTCAAGGAGCTAGCACAAACCGTGTTTGATTTAGAATTCCAAACACAGCTATCTATGTAGGAGAAAACAGAGTGAAACCTAAAAATTCAAACTGTTACTGGAAACGAAAGCTTCAACCTAGAAGAATAAAATTTGGGCAGCCAAGTGGGCTTAGTGAACTGATCATTACCACCAAGTATCATCAAGTTTTGGTGAAAAAATGTTTGCTGAGATTTCAGCAAACTAGTAGTTTTTTGGAAGCTTTGCAACCCCTTTAATACGAAAGTGTTCTTCGCCAGTCTCTGCATGGGGTACTTCAAGAGGAAACAAACCATAGAGATAGAACTTAGAACTACTTCATTTTGTCATGTTTCACGGAGCTAGCACAAACCGTGTTTGATTTAGAGTTTCAAACACATCTATCTATATAACAGAAAACAGAGTGAAACCTAAAAATTCAAAGTGTTACTGGAAACGAACGCTTGAACCTAGAAGAGTGAAAATTGGGAAGCCAAGTGGGCTTAGTGAACTGATCATTACCACCAAGTATCATCAAGATTTGGTGAAAAAATGTTTGCTGAGATTTCAGCAAACTAGTAGTTTTTTGGAAGCTTGGCAACCCCTTTCAAACGGAAGTGTTTTTCGCCAGTCTCTGCATGGGGTATTTCAAGAGGAAACAAACCATAGAGATAGAACTTAGAACTACTTCATTTGGTCAAGTTTCAAGGAGCTAGCACAAACCGTGTTTGATTTAGAGTTTCAAACACATCTATCTATAAAGCAGAAAACAGAGTGAAACCTAAAAATTCAAAGTGTTACTGGAAACGAACGCTTGAACCTAGAAGAGTGAAAATTGTGCAGCCAAGTGGGCTTAGTGAACTCATCATTACCACCAAGTATCATCAAGATTTGGTGAAAAAATGTTTGCTGAGATTTCAGCAAACTAGTAGTTTTTTGGAAGCTTGGCAACCCCTTTCAAACGAAAGTGTTTTTCGCCAGTCTCTGCATGGGGTACTTCAAGAGGAAACAAACCATAGAGATAGAACTTAGATCTACTTCATTTTGTCAAGTTTCAAGGAGCTAGCACAAACCGTGTTTGATTTAGAGTTTCAAACACATCTATCTATATAACAGAAAACAGAGTGAAACCTAAAAATTCAAAGTGTTACTGGAAACGAACGCTTGAACCTAGAAGAGTGAAAATTGGGAAGCCAAGTGGGCTTAGTGAACTGATCATTACCACCAAGTATCATCAAGATTTGGTGAAAAAATGTTTGCTGAGATTTCAGCAAACGAGAAGTTTTTTGGAAGCTTGGCAACCCCTTTCAAACGAAAGTGTTCTTCGCCAGTCTCTGCATGGGGTACTTCAAGAGGAAACAAACCATAGAGATAGAACTTAGAACTACTTCATTTTGTCAAGTTTCACGCAGCTAGCACAAACCGTGTTTGATTTAGAATTCCAAACACAGCTATCTATGTAGGAGAAAACAGAGTGAAACATAAAAATTCAAACTGTTACTGGAAACGAAAGCTTCAACCTAGAACAATAAAATTTGGGCAGCCAAGTGGGATTAGTGAACTGATCATTACCACCAAGTATCATCAAGATTTGGTGAAAAAATGTTTGCTGAGATTTCAGCAAACTAGTAGTTTTTTGGAAGCTTGGCAACCCCTTTCCAACGAAAGTGTTTTTCGCCAGTCTCTGCATGGGGTACTTCAAGAGGAAACAAACCATAGAGATAGAACTTAGAACTACTTCATTTGGTCAAGTTTCAAGGAGCTAGCACAAACCGTGTTTGATTTAGAATTCCAAACAGAGCTATCTATGTAGGAGAAAACAGAGTGAAACCTAAAAATTCAAACTGTTACTGGAAACGAAAGCTTCAACCTAGAAGAATAAAATTTGGGCAGCCAAGTGGGATTAGTGAACCGATCATTACCACCAAGTATCATCAAGATTTGGTGAAAAAATATTTGCTGAGATTTCAGCAAACTAGTAGTTTTTTGGAAGCTTGGCAACCCCTTTCAAACGGAAGTGTTTTTCGCCAGTCTCTGCATGGGCTACTTCACGAGGAAACAAACCATAGAGATAGAACTTAGAACTACTTCATTTGGTCAAGTTTCAAGGAGCTAGCACAAACGGTGTTTGATTTAGAGTTTCAAACACATCTATCTATATAGCAGAAAATAGAGTGAAACCTAAAAATTCAAACAGTCACTGGAAACGAAAGCTTCAACCTAGAAGAATAAAATTTGGGCAGCCAAGTGGGATTAGTGAACTGATCATTACCACCAAGTATCATCAAGATTTGGTGAAAAAATGTTTGCTGAGATTTCAGCAAACTAGTAGTTTTTTGGAAGCTTGGCAACCCCTTTCAAACGAAAGTGTTTTTCGCCAGTCTCTGCATGGGGTACTTCAAGAGGAAAAAAACCATAGAGATAGAACTAACAACTACTTCATTTTGTCAAGTTTCAAGGAGCTAGCACAAACCGTGTTTGATTTAGAGTTTCAAACACATCTATCTATATAGCAGAAAACAGAGTGAAACCTAAAAATTCAAAGTGTTACTGGAAACGAACGCTTGAACCTAGAAGAGTGAAAATTGGGCAGCCAAGTGGGCTTAGTGAACTCATCATTACCACCAAGTATCATCAAGATTTGGTGAAAAAATGTTTGCTGAGATTTCAGCAAACTAGTAGTTTTTTGGAAGCTTGGCAACCCCTTTCAAAGAAAGTGTTTTTCGCCAGTCTCTGCATGGGGTACTTCAAGAGGAAACAAACCATAGAGATAGAACTTAGAACTACTTCATTTGGTCAAGTTTCAAGGAGCTAGCACAAACCGTGTTTGATTTAGAGTTTCAAACACATCTATCTATATAGCAGAAAACAGAGTGAAACCTAAAAATTCAAACAGTCACTGGAAACGAAAGCTTCAACCTAGAAGAATAAAATTTGGGCAGCCAAGTGGGATTAGAGAACTGATCATTACCACCAAGTATCATCAAGATTTGGTGAAAAAATGTTTGCTGAGATTTCAGCAAACTAGTAGTTTTTTGGAAGCTTGGCAACCCCTTTCAAACGAAAGTGTTTTTCGCGAGTCTCTGCATGGGGTACTTCAAGAGGAAAAAAACCATAGAGATAGAACTAACAACTACTTCATTTTGTCAAGTTTCAAGGAGCTAGCACAAACCGTGTTTGATTTAGAGTTTCAAAGACATCTATCTATATAGCAGAAAACAGAGTGAAACCTAAAATTTCAAAGTGTTACTGGAAACGAACGCTTGAACCTAGAAGAGTAAAAACTGGGCTGCCAAGTGGGCTTAGTGAACTGATCATTACCACCAAGTATCATCAATTTTTGGTAAAAAAATGTTTGCTGAGATTTCAGCAAACTAGTAGTTTTTTGGAAGCTTGGCAACCCCTTTAAAACGAAAGTGTTTTTCGCCAGTCTCTGCATGGGGTACTTCTAGAGGAAACAAACCATAGAGATAGAACTTAGAACTACTTCATTTGGTCAAGTTTCAAGGAGCTAGCACAAACCGTGTTTGATTTAGAGTTTCAAACACATCTATCTATAAAGTAGAAAACAGAGTGAAACCTAAAAATTCAAAGTGTTACTGGAAACGAACGCTTGAACCTAGAAGAGTGAAAATTGGGCAGCCAAGTGGGCTTAGTGAACTCATCATTACCACCAAGTATCATCAAGATTTGGTGAAAAAATGTTTGCTGAGATTTCAGCAAACTAGTAGTTTTTTGGAAGCTTGGCAACCCCTTTCAAACGAAAGTGTTTTTCGCCAGTCTCTGCATGGGGTACTTCAAGAGGAAACAAACCATAGAGATAGAACTTAGAACTACTTCATTTGGTCAAGTTTCAAGGAGCTAGCACAAACCGTGTTTGATTTAGAGTTTCAAACACATCTATCTATATAACAGAAAACAGAGTGAAACCTAAAAATTCAAAGTGTTACTGGAAACGAACGCTTGAACCTAGAAGAGTGAAAATTGGGAAGCCAAGTGGGCTTAGTGAACTGATCATTACCACCAAGTATCATCAAGATTTGGTGAAAAAATGTTTGCTGAGATTTCAGCAAACTAGTAGTTTTTTGGAAGCTTGGCAACCCCTTTCAAACGAAAGTGTTCTTCGCCAGTCTCTGCATGGGGTACTTCAAGAGGAAACAAACCATAGAGATAGAACTTAGAACTACTTCATTTTGTCAAGTTTCACGGAGCTAGCACAAACCGTGTTTGATTTAGAGTTTCAAACACATCTATCTATATAGCAGAAAACAGAGTGAAACCTAAAAATTCAAACTGTTACTGGAAACGAACGCTTGAACCTAGAAGAGTGAAAGTTGGGCAGCCAAGTGGGATTAGTGAACTGATCATTACCACCAAGTATCATCAAGATTTGGTGAAAAAATGTTTGCTGAGATTTCAGCAAACTAGTAGTTTTTTGGAAGCTTGGCAACCCCTTTCCAACGAAAGTGTTTTTCGCCAGTCTCTGCATGGGGTACTTCAAGAGGAAACAAACCATAGAGATAGAACTTAGAACTACTTCATTTGGTCAAGTTTCAAGGAGCTAGCACAAACCGTGTTTGATTTAGAATTCCAAACAGAGCTATCTATGTAGGAGAAAACAGAGTGAAACCTAAAAATTCAAACTGTTACTGGAAACGAAAGCTTCAACCTAGAAGAATAAAATTTGGGCAGCCAAGTGGGATTAGTGAACCGATCATTACCACCAAGTATCATCAAGATTTGGTGAAAAAATATTTGCTGAGATTTCAGCAAACGAGTAGTTTTTTGGAAGCTTGGCAACCCCTTTCAAACGAAAGTGTTTTTCGTCAGTCTCTGCATGGGGTACTTCACGAGGAAACAAACCATAGAGATAGAACTTAGAACTACTTCATTTGGTCAAGTTTTAAGGAGCTAGCACAAACGGTGTTTGATTTAGAGTTTCAAA
Source organism: Callospermophilus lateralis (assembly GCF_048772815.1). Classification (NCBI taxonomy): domain Eukaryota; kingdom Metazoa; phylum Chordata; class Mammalia; order Rodentia; family Sciuridae; genus Callospermophilus; species Callospermophilus lateralis. The sequence goes on along the minus strand of NW_027510518.1, from coordinate 20,837 downwards.
CACATCTATCTATATAGCAGAAAACAGAGTGAAACCTAAAAATTCAAACAGTCACTGGAAACGAAAGCTTCAACCTAGAAGAATAAAATTTGGGCAGCCAAGTGGGATTAGTGTACTGATCATTACCACCAAGTATCATCAAGATTTGGTGAAAAAATGTTTGCTGAGATTTCAGCAAACTAGTAGTTTTTTGGAAGCTTGGCAACCCCTTTCAAACGAAAGTGTTTTTCGCCAGTCTCTGCATGGGGTACTTCAAGAGGAAAAAAACCATAGAGATAGAACTAACAACTACTTCATTTTGTCAAGTTTCAAGGAGCTAGCACAAACCGTGTTTGATTTAGAGTTTCAAACACATCTATCTATAAAGCAGAAAACAGAGTGAAACCTAAAAATTCAAAGTGTTACTGGAAACGAACGCTTGAACCTAGAAGAGTGAAAATTGGGCAGCCAAGTGGGCTTAGTGAACTCATCATTACCACCAAGTATCATCAAGATTTGGTGAAAAAATGTTTGCTGAGATTTCAGCAAACTATTAGTTTTTTGGAAGCTTGGCAACCCCTTTCAAACGAAAGTGTTTTTCGCCAGTCTCTGCATGGGGTACTTCAAGAGGAAACAAACCATAGAGATAGAACTTAGAACTACTTCATTTGGTCAAGTTTCAAGGAGCTAGCACAAACCGTGTTTGATTTAGAGTTTCAAACACATCTATCTATATAGCAGAAAACAGAGTGAAACCTAAAAATTCAAACAGTCACTGGAAACGAAAGCTTCAACCTAGAAGAATAAAATTTGGGCAGCCAAGTGGGATTAGTGAACTGATCATTACCACCAAGTATCATCAAGATTTGGTGAAAAAATGTTTGCTGAGATTTCAGCAAACTAGTAGTTTTTTGGAAGCTTGGCAACCCCTTTCAAACGAAAGTGTTTTTAGCGAGTCTCTGCATGGGGTACTTCAAGAGGAAAAAAACCATAGAGATAGAACTAACAACTACTTCATTTTGTCAAGTTTCAAGGAGCTAGCAAAAACCGTGTTTGATTTAGAGTTTCAAAGACATCTATCTATATAGCAGAAAACAGAGTGAAACCTAAAATTTCAAAGTGTTACTGGAAACGAATGCTTGAACCTAGAAGAGTAAAAACTGGGCTGCCAAGTGGGCTTAGTGAACTGATCATTACCACCAAGTATCATCAATTTTTGGTAAAAAAATGTTTGCTGAGATTTCAGCAAACTAGTAGTTTTTTGGAAGCTTGGCAACCCCTTTAAAACGAAAGTGTTTTTCGCCAGTCTCTGCATGGGGTACTTCTAGAGGAAACAAACCATAGAGATAGAACTTAGAACTACTTCATTTGGTCAAGTTTCAAGGAGCTAGCACAAACCGTGTTTGATTTAGAGTTTCAAACACATCTATCTATAAAGCAGAAAACAGAGTGAAACCTAAAAATTCAAAGTGTTACTGGAAACGAACGCTTGAACCTAGAAGAGTGAAAATTGGGCAGCCAAGTGGGCTTAGTGAACTCATCATTACCACCAAGTATCATCAAGATTTGGTGAAAAAATGTTTGCTGAGATTTCAGCAAACTAGTAGTTTTTTGGAAGCTTGGCAACCCCTTTCAAACGAAAGTGTTTTTCGCCAGTCTCTGCATGGGGTACTTCAAGAGGAAACAAACCATAGAGATAGAACTTAGAACTACTTCATTTTGTCAAGTTTCAAGGAGCTAGCACAAACCGTGTTTGATTTAGAGTTTCAAACACATCTATCTATATAACAGAAAACAGAGTGAAACCTAAAAATTCAAAGTGTTACTGGAAACGAACGCTTGAACCTAGAAGAGTGAAAATTGGGAAGCCAAGTGGGCTTAGTGAACTGATCATTACCACCAAGTATCATCAAGATTTGGTGAAAAAATGTTTGCTGAGATTTCAGCAAACGAGAAGTTTTTTGGAAGCTTGGCAACCCCTTTCAAACGAAAGTGTTCTTCGCCAGTCTCTGCATGGGGTACTTCAAGAGGAAACAAACCATAGAGATAGAACTTAGAACTACTTCATTTTGTCAAGTTTCACGGAGCTAGCACAAACCGTGTTATATTTAGAGTTTCAAACACATCTATCTATATAGCAGAAAACAGAGTGAAACCTAAAAATTCAAACTGTTAATGGAAACGAACGCTTGAACCTAGAAGAGTGAAAGTTGGGCAGCAAAGTGGGATTAGTGAACTGATCATTACCACCAAGTATCATCAAGATTTGGTGAAAAAATGTTTGCTGAGATTTCAGCAAACTAGTAGTTTTTTGGAAGCTTGGCAACCCCTTTCCAACGAAAGTGTTTTTCGCCAGTCTCTGCATGGGGTACTTCAAGAGGAAACAAACCATAGAGATAGAACTTAGAACTACTTCATTTGGTCAAGTTTCAAGGAGCTAGCACAAACCGTGTTTGATTTAGAATTCCAAACACAGCTATCTATGTAGGAGAAAACAGAGTGAAACCTAAAAATTCAAACTGTTACTGGAAACGAAAGCTTCAACCTAGAAGAATAAAATTTGGGCAGCCAAGTGGGATTAGTGAACCGATCATTACCACCAAGTATCATCAAGATTTGGTGAAAAAATGTTTGCTGAGATTTCAGCAAACTAGTAGATTTTTGGAAGCTTGGCAACCCTTTTCAAACGGAAGTGTTTTTCGCCAGTCTCTGCATGGGGTACTTCACGAGATAACAAACCATAGAGATAGAACTTAGAACTACTTCATTTGGTCAAGTTTCAAGGAGCTAGCACAAACGGTGTTTGATTTAGAGTTTCAAACACATCTATCTATATAGCAGAAAACAGAGTGAAACCTAAAAATTCAAACAGTCACTGGAAACGAAAGCTTCAACCTAGAAGAATAAAATTTGGGCAGCCAAGTGGGCTTAGTGAACTCATCATTACCACCAAGTATCATCAAGATTTGGTGAAAAAATGTTTGCTGAGATTTCAGCAAACTAGTAGTTTTTTGGAAGCTTGGCAACCCCTTTAAAATGAAAGTGTTCTTCGCCAGTCTCTGCATGGGGTACTTCAAGAGGAAAAAAACCATAGAGATAGAACTAACAACTACTTCATTTTGTCAAGTTTCAAGGAGCTAGCACAAACCGTGTTTGATTTAGAGTTTCAAACACATCTATCTATAAAGCAGAAAACAGAGTGAAACCTAAAAATTCAAAGTGTTACTGGAAACGAACGCTTGAACCTAGAAGAGTGAAAATTGGGCAGCCAAGTGGGCTTAGTGAACTCATCATTACCACCAAGTATCATCAAGATTTGGTGAAAAAATGTTTGCTGAGATTTCAGCAAACTAGTAGTTTTTTGGAAGCTTGGCAACCCCTTTCCAACGAAAGTGTTTTTCGCCAGTCTCTGCATGGGGTACTTCAAGAGGAAACAAACCATAGAGATAGAACTTAGAACTACTTCATTTGGTCAAGTTTCAAGGAGCTAGCACAAACCGTGTTTGATTTAGAGTTTCAAACACATCTATCTATATAACAGAAAACAGAGTGAAACCTAAAAATTCAAAGTGTTACTGGAAACGAACGCTTGAACCTAGAAGAGTGAAAATTGGGAAGCCAAGTGGGCTTAGTGAACTGATCATTACCACCAAGTATCATCAAGCTTTGGTGAAAAAATGTTTGCTGAGATTTCAGCAAACTAGTAGTTTTTTGGAAGCTTGGCAACCCCTTTCAAACGAAAGTGTTCTTCGCCAGTCTCTGCATGGGGTACTTCAAGAGGAAACAAACCATAGAGATAGAACTTAGAACTACTTCATTTTGTCAAGTTTCACGGAGCTAGCACAAACCGTGTTTGATTTAGAGTTTCAAACACATCTATCTATATAGCAGAAAACAGAGTGAAACCTAAAAATTCAAACTGTTACTGGAAACGAACGCTTGAACCTAGAAGAGTGAAAGTTGGGCAGCCAAGTGGGATTAGTGAACTGATCATTACCACCAAGTATCATCAAGATTTGGTGAAAAAATGTTTGCTGAGATTTCAGCAAACTAGTAGTTTTTTGGAAGCTTGGCAACCCCTTTCCAACGAAAGTGTTTTTCGCCAGTCTCTGCATGGGGTACTTCAAGAGGAAACAAACCATAGAGATAGAACTTAGAACTACTTCATTTGGTCAAGTTTCAAGGAGCTAGCACAAACCGTGTTTGATTTAGAATTCCAAACAGAGCTATCTATGTAGGAGAAAACAGAGTGAAACCTAAAAATTCAAACTGTTACTGGAAACGAAAGCTTCAACCTAGAAGAATAAAATTTGGGCAGCCAAGTAGGATTAGTGAACCGATCATTACCACCAAGTATCATCAAGATTTGGTGAAAAAATATTTGCTGAGATTTCAGCAAACTAGTAGTTTTTTGGAAGCTTGGCAACCCCTTTCAAACGGAAGTGTTTTTCGTCAGTCTCTGCATGGGGTACTTCACGAGGAAACAAACCATAGAGATAGAACTTAGAACTACTTCATTTGGTCAAGTTTTAAGGAGCTAGCACAAACGGTGTTTGATTTAGAGTTTCAAACACATCTATCTATATAGCAGAAAACAGAGTGAAACCTAAAAATTCAAACAGTCACTGGAAACGAAAGCTTCAACCTAGAAGAATAAAATTTGGGCAGCCAAGTGGGATTAGTGAACTGATCATTACGACCAAGTATCATCAAGATTTGGTGAAAAAATGTTTGCTGAGATTTCAGCAAACTAGTAGTTTTTTGGAAGCTTGGCAACCCCTTTCAAACGAAAGTGTTTTTCGCCAGTCTCTGCATGGGGTACTTCAAGAGGAAAAAAACCATAGAGATAGAACTAACAACTGCTTCATTTTGTCAAGTTTCAAGGAGCTAGCACAAACCGTGTTTGATTTAGAGTTTCAAACACATCTATCTATAAAGCAGAAAACAGAGTGATACCTAAAAATTCAAAGTGTTACTGGAAACGAACGCTTGAACCTAGAAGAGTGAAACTTGGGCAGCCAAGTGGGCTTAGTGAACTCATCATTACCACCAAGTATCATCAAGATTTGGTGAAAAAATGTTTGCTGAGATTTCAGCAAACTAGTAGTTTTTTGGAAGCTTGGCAACCCCTTTCAAACGAAAGTGTTTTTCGCCAGTCTCTGCATGGGGTACTTCAAGAGGAAACAAACCATAGAGATAGAACTTAGAACTACTTCATTTGGTCAAGTTTCAAAGAGCTAGCACAAACCGTGTTTGATTTAGAGTTTCAAACACATCTATCTATATAGCAGAAAACAGAGTGAAACCTAAAAATTCAAACAGTCACTGGAAACGAAAGCTTCAACCTAGAAGAATAAAATTTGGGCAGCCAAGTGGGATTAGTGAACTGATCATTACCACCAAGTATCATCAAGATTTGGTGAAAAAATGTTTGCTGAGATTTCAGCAAACTAGTAGTTTTTTGGAAGCTTGGCAACCCCTTTCAAACGAAAGTGTTTTTCGCGAGTCTCTGCATGGGGTACTTCAAGAGGAAAAAAACCATAGAGATACAACTAACAACTACTTCATTTTGTCAAGTTTCAAGGAGCTAGCACAAACTGTGTTTGATTTAGAGTTTCAAAGACATCTATCTATATAGCAGAAAACAGAGTGAAACCTAAAATTTCAAAGTGTTACTGGAAACGAACGCTTGAACCTAGAAGAGTAAAAATTGGGCAGCCAAGTGGGCTTAGTGAACTGATCATTACCACCAAGTATCATCAAGTTTTGGTGAAAAAATGTTTGCTGAGATTTCAGCAAACTACTAGTTTTTTGGAAGCTTGGCAACCCCTTTAAAATGAAAGTGTATTTCGCCAGTCTCTGCATGGGGTACTTCAAGACGAAACAAACCATAGAGATAGAACTTAGAACTACTTCATTTGCTCAAGTTTCAAGGAGCTAGCACAAACCGTGTTTGATTTAGAGTTTCAAACACATCTATCTATAAAGCAGAAAACAGAGTGAAACCTAAAAATTCAAAGTGTTACTGGAAACGAACGCTTGAACCTAGAAGAGTGAAAATTGGGCAGCCAAGTGGGCTTAGTGAACTCATCATTACCACCAAGTATCATCAAGATTTGGTGAAAAAATGTTTGCTGAGATTTCAGCAAACTAGTAGTTTTTTGGAAGCTTGGCAACCCCTTTCAAACGAAAGTGGTTTTCGCCAGTCTCTGCATGGGGTACTTCAAGAGGAAACAAACCATAGAGATAGAACTTAGAACTACTTCATTTTGTCAAGTTTCAAGGAGCTAGCACAAACCGTGTTTGATTTAGAGTTTCAAAGACATCTATCTATATAGCAGAAAACAGAGTGAAACCTAAAATTTCAAAGTGTTTCTGGAAACGAACGCTTGAACCTAGAAGAGTAAAAATTGGCAGCCAAGTGGGCTTAGTGAACTGATCATTACCACCAAGTATCATCAAGTTTTGGTGAAAAAATGTTTGCTGAGATTTCAGCAAACTAGTAGTTTTTTGGAAGCTTGGCAACCCCTTTCAAACGAAAGTGTTCTTCGCCAGTCTCTGCATGGGGTACTTCAAGAGGAAACAAACCATAGATATAGAACTTAGAACTACTTCATTTTGTCAAGTTTCAAGGAGCTAGCACAAACCGTGTTTGATTTAGAGTTTCAAACACATCTATCTATATAACAGAAAACAGAGTGAAACCTAAAAATTCAAAGTGTTACTGGAAACGAACGCTTGAACCTAGAAGAGTGAAAATTATGCAGCCAAGTGGGCTTAGTGAACTGATCATTACCACCAAGTATCATCAAGATTTGGTGAAAAAAGGTTTGCTGAGATTTCAGCAAACGAGAAGTTTTTTGGAAGCTTGGCAACCTTTTTCAAATGAAAGTGTTCTTCACCAGTCTCTGCATGGGGTACTTCAAGAGGAAACAAACCATAGAGATAGAACTTAGAACTACTTCATTTTGTCAAGTTTCACGGAGCTAGCACAAACCGTGTTTGATTTAGAGTTTCAAACACATCTATCTATATAGCAGAAAACAGAGTGAAACCTAAAATTTCAAAGTGTTACTGGAAACGAACGCTTGAACCTAGAAGAGTGAAAATTGGGCAGCCAAGTGGGCTTAGTGAACTGATCATTACCACCAAGTATCATCAAGGTTTGGTGAAAAAATGTTTGCTGAGATTTCAGCAAACGAGTAGTTTTTTGGAAGCTTGGCAACCCCTTTCAAACGAAAGTGTTCTTCGCCAGTCTCTGCATGGGGTACTTCAAGAGGAAACAAAACATAGAGATAGAACTTAGAACTACTTCATTTTGTCAAGTTTCAAGGAGCTAGCACAAACCGTGTTTGATTTAGAGTTTCAAACACATCTATCTATATAGCAGAAAACAGAGTGAAACCTAAAAATTCAAACTGTTACTGGAAACGAACGCTTGAACCTAGAAGAGTGAAAGTTGGGCAGCCAAGTGGGATTAGTGAACTTATCATTACCACCAAGTATCATCAAGATTTGGTGAAAAAATGTTTGCTGAGATTTCAGCAAACTAGTAGTTTTTTGGAAGCTTGGCAACCCCTTTCCAACTAAAGTGTTCTTCGCCAGTCTCTGCATGGGGTACTTCAAGAGGAAACAAACCATAGAGATAGAACTTAGAACTACTTCATTTGGTCAAGTTTCAAGGAGCTAGCACAAACCATGTTTGATTTAGAATTCCAAACACAGCTATCTATGTAGGGGAAAACAGAGTGAAACCTAAAAATTCAAACTGTTACTGGAAACGAATGCTTCAAACTAGAAGAATAAAAATTGGGCAGCCAAGTGGGATTAGTGAACTGATCATTACCACCAAGTATCATCAAGTTTTGGTGAAAAAATGTTTGCTGAGATTTCAGCAAACTACTAGTTTTTTGGAAGTTTGGCAACCCCTTTAAAACGAAAGTGTTTTTCGCCAGTCTCTGCATGGGGTACTTCAAGACGAAACAAACCATAGAGATAGAACTTAGAACTACTTCATTTGCTCAAGTTTCAGGGAGCTAGCACAAACCGTGTTTGATTTAGTGTTTCAAACACATCTATCTATATAGCAGAAAACAGAGTGAAACCTAAAAATTCAAAGTGTTACTGGAAACGAACGCTTGAACCTAGAAGAGTGAAAATTGGGCAGCCAAGTGGGCTTAGTGAACTGATCATTACCACCAAGTATCATCAAGATTTGGTGAAAAAATGTTTGCTGAGATTTCAGCAAACTAGTAGTTTTTTGGAAGCTTGGCAACCCCTTTCAAACGAAAGTGTTTTTCGCCAGTCTCTGCATGGGGTACTTCAAGAGGAAAAAAACCATAGAGATACAACTAACAACTACTTCATTTTGTCAAGTTTCAAGGAGCTAGCACAAACTGTGTTTGATTTAGAGTTTCAAAGACATCTATCTATATAGCAGAAAACAGAGTGAAACCTAAAATTTCAAAGTGTTACTGGAAACGAACGCTTGAACCTAGAAGAGTAAAAATTGGGCAGCCAAGTGGGCTTAGTGAACTGATCATTACCACCAAGTATCATCAAGTTTTGGTGAAAAAATGTTTGCTGAGATTTCAGCAAACTACTAGTTTTTTGGAAGTTTGGCAACCCCTTTAAAACGAAAGTGTTTTTCGCCAGTCTCTGCATGGGGTACTTCAAGACGAAACAAACCATAGAGATAGAACTTAGAACTACTTCATTTGCTCAAGTTTCAGGGAGCTAGCACAAACCGTGTTTGATTTAGTGTTTCAAACACATCTATCTATATAGCAGAAAACAGAGTGAAACCTAAAAATTCAAAGTGTTACTGGAAACGAACGCTTGAACCTAGAAGAGTGAAAATTGGGCAGCCAAGTGGGCTTAGTGAACTGATCATTACCACCAAGTATCATCAAGATTTGGTGAAAAAATGTTTGCTGAGATTTCAGCAAACTAGTAGTTTTTTGGAAGCTTGGCAACCCCTTTCAAACGAAAGTGTTCTTCGCCAGTCTCTGCATGGGGTACTTCAAGAGGAAACAAACCATAGAGATAGAACTTAGAACTACTTCATTTTGTCAAGTTTCACGGAGCTAGCACAAACCGTGTTTGATTTAGAGTTTCAAACACATCTATCTATATAGCAGAAAACAGAGTGAAACCTAAAAATTCAAACTGTTACTGGAAACGAACGCTTCAACCTAGAAGAGTGAAAGTTGGGCAGCCAAGTGGGATTAGTGAACTGATCATTACCACCAAGTATCATCAAGATTTGGTGAAAAAATGTTTGCTGAGATTTCAGCAAACTAGTAGTTTTTTGGAAGCTTGGCAACCCCTTTCAAACGAAAGTGTTTTTCACCAGTCTCTACATGGGGTACTTCAAGAGGAAACAAACCATAGAGATAGAACTTAGAACTACTTCATTTGGTCAAGTTTCAAGGAGCTAGCACAAACCGTGTTTGATTTAGAATTCCAAACACAGCTATCTATGTAGGAGAAAACAGAGTGAAACCTAAAAATTCAAACTGTTACTGGAAACGAATGCTTCAACCTAGAAGAATAAAAATTGGGCAGCCAAGTGGGATTAGTGAACTGATCATTACCACCAAGTATCTTCAAGATTTGGTGAAAAAATGTTTGCTGAGATTTCAGCAAACTAGTAGTTTTTTGGAAGCTTGGCAACCCCTTTCAAACGAAAGTGTTCTTCGCCAGTCTCTGCATGGGGTACTTCAAGAGGAAACAAACCATAGAGATAGAACTTAGAACTACTTCATTTTGTCAAGTTTCAAGGAGCTAGCACAAACCGTGTTTGATTTAGAGTTTCAAAGACATCTATCTATATAGCAGAAAACAGAGTGAAACCTAAAATTTCAAAGTGTTTCTGGAAACGAACGCTTGAACCTAGAAGAGTAAAAATTGGGCAGCCAAGTGGGCTTAGTGAACTGATCATTACCACCAAGTATCATCAAGTTTTGGTGAAAAAATGTTTGCTGAGATTTCAGCAAACTAGTAGTTTTTTGGAAGCTTGGCAACCCCTTTCAAACGAAAGTGTTCTTCGCCAGTCTCTGCATGGGGTACTTCAAGAGGAAACAAACCATAGAGATAGAACTTAGAACTACTTCATTTTGTCAAGTTTCAAGGAGCTAGCACAAACCGTGTTTGATTTAGAGTTTCAAAGACATCTATCTATATAGCAGAAAACAGAGTGAAACCTAAAATTTCAAAGTGTTTCTGGAAACGAACGCTTGAACCTAGAAGAGTAAAAATTGGGCAGCCAAGTGGGCTTAGTGAACTGATCATTACAACCAAGTATCATCAAGTTTTGGTGAAAAAATGTTTGCTGAGATTTCAGCAAACTAGTAGTTTTTTGGAAGCTTGGCAACCCCTTTCAAACGAAAGTGTTCTTCGCCAGTCTCTGCATTGGGTACTTCAAGAGGAAACAAACCATAGATATAGAACTTAGAACTACTTCATTTTGTCAAGTTTCAAGGAGCTAGCACAAACCGTGTTTGATTTAGAGTTTCAAACACATCTATCTATATAACAGAAAACAGAGTGAAACCTAAAAATTCAAAGTGTTACTGGAAACGAACGCTTGAACCTAGAAGAGTGAAAATTATGCAGCCAAGTGGGCTTAGTGAACTGATCATTACCACCAAGTATCATCAAGATTTGGTGAAAAAATGTTTGCTGAGATTTCAGCAAACGAGAAGTTTTTTGGAAGCTTGGCAACCTTTTTCAAATGAAAGTGTTCTTCACCAGTCTCTGCATGGGGTACTTCAAGAGGAAACAAACCATAGAGATAGAACTTAGAACTACTTCATTTTGTCAAGTTTCACGGAGCTAGCACAAACCGTGTTTGATTTAGAGTTTCAAACACATCTATCTATATAGCAGAAAACAGAGTGAAACCTAAAATTTCAAAGTGTTACTGGAAACGAACGCTTGAACCTAGAAGAGTGAAAATTGGGCAGCCAAGTGGGCTTAGTGAACTGATCATTACCACCAAGTATCATCAAGGTTTGGTGAAAAAATGTTTGCTGAGATTTCAGCAAACGAGTAGTTTTTTGGAAGCTTGGCAACCCCTTTCAAACGAAAGTGTTCTTCGCCAGTCTCTGCATGGGGTACTTCAAGAGGAAACAAAACATAGAGATAGAACTTAGAACTACTTCATTTTGTCAAGTTTCAAGGAGCTAGCACAAACCGTGTTTGATTTAGAGTTTCAAACACATCTATCTATATAGCAGAAAACAGAGTGAAACCTAAAAATTCAAACTGTTACTGGAAACGAACGCTTGAACCTAGAAGAGTGAAAGTTGGGCAGCCAAGTGGGATTAGTGAACTGATCATTACCACCAAGTATCATCAAGATTTTTTGAAAAAATGTTTGCTGAGATTTCAGCAAACTAGTAGTTTTTTGGAAGCTTGGCAACCCCTTTCCAACTAAAGTGTTCTTCGCCAGTCTCTGCATGGGGTACTTCAAGAGGAAACAAACCATAGAGATAGAACTTAGAACTACTTCATTTGGTCAAGTTTCAAGGAGCTAGCACAAACCATGTTTGATTTAGAATTCCAAACACAGCTATCTATGTAGGAGAAAACAGAGTGAAACCTAAAAATTCAAACTGTTACTGGAAACGAATGCTTCAACCTAGAAGAATAAAAATTGGGCAGCCAAGTGGGATTAGTGAACTGATCATTACCACCAAGTATCATCAAGATTTGGTGAAAAAATGTTTGCTGAGATTTCAGCAAACTAGTAGTTTTTTGGAAGCTTGGCAACCCCTTTCAAACGAAAGTGTTTTTCGCCAGTCTCTGCATGGGGTACTTCAAGAGGAAACAAACCATAGAGATAGAACTTACAACTACTTCATTTTGTCAAGTTTCACGGAGCTAGCACAAACCGTGTTTGATTTAGAGTTTCAAAGACATCTATCTATATAGCAGAAAACAGAGTGAAACCTAAAATTTCAAAGTGTTACTGGAAACGAACGCTTGAACCTAGAAGAGTAAAAATTGGGCAGCCAAGTGGGCTTAGTGAACTGATCATTACCACCAAGTATCATCAAGTTTTGGTGAAAAAATGTTTGCTGAGATTTCAGCAAACTACTAGTTTTTTGGAAGTTTGGCAACCCCTTTAAAACGAAAGTGTTTTTCGCCAGTCTCTGCATGGGGTACTTCAAGACGAAACAAACCATAGAGATAGAACTTAGAACTACTTCATTTGCTCAAGTTTCAGGGAGCTAGCACAAACCGTGTTTGATTTAGTGTTTCAAACACATCTATCTATATAGCAGAAAACAGAGTGAAACCTAAAAATTCAAAGTGTTACTGGAAACGAACGCTTGAACCTAGAAGAGTGAAAATTGGGCAGCCAAGTGGGCTTAGTGAACTGATCATTACCACCAAGTATCATCAAGATTTGGTGAAAAAATGTTTGCTGAGATTTCAGCAAACTAGTAGTTTTTTGGAAGCTTGGCAACCCCTTTCAAACGAAAGTGTTCTTCGCCAGTCTCTGCATGGGGTACTTCAAGAGGAAACAAACCATAGAGATAGAACTTAGAACTACTTCATTTTGTCAAGTTTCACGGAGCTAGCACAAACCGTGTTTGATTTAGAGTTTCAAACACATCTATCTATATAGCAGAAAACAGAGTGAAACCTAAAAATTCAAACTGTTACTGGAAACGAACGCTTCAACCTAGAAGAGTGAAAGTTGGGCAGCCAAGTGGGATTAGTGAACTGATCATTACCACCAAGTATCATCAAGATTTGGTGAAAAAATGTTTGCTGAGATTTCAGCAAACTAGTAGTTTTTTGGAAGCTTGGCAACCCCTTTCAAACGAAAGTGTTTTTCACCAGTCTCTACATGGGGTACTTCAAGAGGAAACAAACCATAGAGATAGAACTTAGAACTACTTCATTTGGTCAAGTTTCAAGGAGCTAGCACAAACCGTGTTTGATTTAGAATTCCAAACACAGCTATCTATGTAGGAGAAAACAGAGTGAAACCTAAAAATTCAAACTGTTACTGGAAACGAATGCTTCAACCTAGAAGAATAAAAATTGGGCAGCCAAGTGGGATTAGTGAACTGATCATTACCACCAAGTATCTTCAAGATTTGGTGAAAAAATGTTTGCTGAGATTTCAGCAAACTAGTAGTTTTTTGGAAGCTTGGCAACCCCTTTCAAACGAAAGTGTTTTTCGCCAGTATCTGCATGGGGTACTTCAAGAGGAAACAAACCATAGAGATAGAACTTACAACTACTTCATTTTGTCAAGTTTCAAGGAGCTAGCACAAACCGTGTTTGATTTAGAGTTTCAAAGACATCTATCTATATAGCAGAAAACAGAGTGAAACCTAAAATTTCAAAGTGTTTCTGGAAACGAACGCTTGAACCTAGAAGAGTAAAAATTGGGCAGCCAAGTGGGCTTAGTGAACTGATCATTACCACCAAGTATCATCAAGTTTTGGTGAAAAAATGTTTGCTGAGATTTCAGCAAACTAGTAGTTTTTTGGAAGCTTGGCAACCCCTTTCAAACGAAAGTGTTCTTCGCCAGTCTCTGCATGGGGTACTTCAAGAGGAAACAAACCATAGAGATAGAACTTAGAACTACTTCATTTTGTCAAGTTTCAAGGAGCTAGCACAAACCGTGTTTGATTTAGAGTTTCAAAGACATCTATCTATATAGCAGAAAACAGAGTGAAACCTAAAATTTCAAAGTGTTTCTGGAAACGAACGCTTGAACCTAGAAGAGTAAAAATTGGGCAGCCAAGTGGGCTTAGTGAACTGATCATTACAACCAAGTATCATCAAGTTTTGGTGAAAAAATGTTTGCTGAGATTTCAGCAAACTAGTAGTTTTTTGGAAGCTTGGCAACCCCTTTCAAACGAAAGTGTTCTTCGCCAGTCTCTGCATTGGGTACTTCAAGAGGAAACAAACCATAGATATAGAACTTAGAACTACTTCATTTTGTCAAGTTTCAAGGAGCTAGCACAAACCGTGTTTGATTTAGAGTTTCAAACACATCTATCTATATAACAGAAAACAGAGTGAAACCTAAAAATTCAAAGTGTTACTGGAAACGAACGCTTGAACCTAGAAGAGTGAAAATTATGCAGCCAAGTGGGCTTAGTGAACTGATCATTACCACCAAGTATCATCAAGATTTGGTGAAAAAATGTTTGCTGAGATTTCAGCAAACGAGAAGTTTTTTGGAAGCTTGGCAACCTTTTTCAAATGAAAGTGTTCTTCACCAGTCTCTGCATGGGGTACTTCAAGAGGAAACAAACCATAGAGATAGAACTTAGAACTACTTCATTTTGTCAAGTTTCACGGAGCTAGCACAAACCGTGTTTGATTTAGAGTTTCAAACACATCTATCTATATAGCAGAAAACAGAGTGAAACCTAAAATTTCAAAGTGTTACTGGAAACGAACGCTTGAACCTAGAAGAGTGAAAATTGGGCAGCCAAGTAGGCTTAGTGAACTGATCATTACCACCAAGTATCATCAAGGTTTGGTGAAAAAATGTTTGCTGAGATTTCAGCAAACGAGTAGTTTTTTGGAAGCTTGGCAACCCCTTTCAAACGAAAGTGTTCTTCGCCAGTCTCTGCATGGGGTACTTCAAGAGGAAACAAAACATAGAGATAGAACTTAGAACTACTTCATTTTGTCAAGTTTCAAGGAGCTAGCACAAACCGTGTTTGATTTAGAGTTTCAAACACATCTATCTATATAGCAGAAAACAGAGTGAAACCTAAAAATTCAAACTGTTACTGGAAACGAACGCTTGAACCTAGAAGAGTGAAAGTTGGGCAGCCAAGTGGGATTAGTGAACTGATCATTACCACCAAGTATCATCAAGATTTGGTGAAAAAATGTTTGCTGAGATTTCAGCAAACTAGTAGTTTTTTGGAAGCTTGGCAACCCCTTTCCAACTAAAGTGTTCTTCGCCAGTCTCTGCATGGGGTACTTCAAGAGGAAACAAACCATAGAGATAGAACTTAGAACTACTTCATTTGGTCAAGTTTCAAGGAGCTAGCACAAACCATGTTTGATTTAGAATTCCAAACACAGCTATCTATGTAGGAGAAAACAGAGTGAAACCTAAAAATTCAAACTGTTACTGGAAACGAATGCTTCAACCTAGAAGAATAAAAATTGGGCAGCCAAGTGGGATTAGTGAACTGATCATTACCACCAAGTATCATCAAGATTTGGTGAAAAAATGTTTGCTGAGATTTCAGCAAACTAGTAGTTTTTTGGAAGCTTGGCAACCCCTTTCAAACGAAAGTGTTTTTCGCCAGTCTCTGCATGGGGTACTTCAAGAGGAAACAAACCATAGAGATAGAACTTACAACTACTTCATTTTGTCAAGTTTCACGGAGCTAGCACAAACCGTGTTTGATTTAGAGTTTCAAAGACATCTATCTATATAGCAGAAAACAGAGTGAAACCTAAAATTTCAAAGTGTTACTGGAAACGAACGCTTGAACCTAGAAGAGTAAAAATTGGGCAGCCAAGTGGGCTTAGTGAACTGATCATTACCACCAAGTATCATCAAGTTTTGGTGAAAAAAATTTTTGCTGAGATTTCAGCAAACTAGTAGTTTTTTGGAAGCTTGGCAACCCCTTTAAAACGAAAGTGTTCTTCGCCAGTCTCTGCATGGGGTACTTCAAGAGGAAACAAACCATAGAGATAGAACTTAGAACTACTTCATTTTGTCAAGTTTCACGGAGCTAGCACAAACCGTGTTTGATTTAGAGTTTCAAACACATCTATCTATATAACAGAAAACAGAGTGAAACCTAAAAATTCAAACTGTTACTGGAAACGAACGCTTGAACCTAGAAGAGTGAAAATTGGGCAGCCAAGTGGGCTTAGTGAACTGATTATTACCACCAAGTATCATCAAGATTTGGTGAAAAAATGTTTGCTGAGATTTCAGCAAACGAGTAGTTTTTTGGAAGCTTGGCAACCCCTTTCAAACGAAAGTGTTCTTCGCCAGTCTCTGCATGGGGTACTTCAAGAGGAAACAAACCATAGAGATAGAACTTAGAACTACTTCATTTTGTCAAGTTTCACGGAGCTAGCACAAACCGTGTTTGATTTAGAGTTTCAAACACATCTATCTATATAGCAGAAAACAGAGTGAAACCTAAAAATTCAAACTGTTACTGGAAACGAAAGCTTCAACCTAGAAGAATAAAATTTGGGCAGCCAAGTGGGATTAGTGAACCGATCATTACCACCAAGTATCATCAAGATTTGGTGAAAAAATATTTGCTGAGATTTCAGCAAACTAGTAGTTTTTTGGAAGCTTGGCAACCCCTTTCAAACGGAAGTGTTTTTCGCCAGTCTCTGCATGGGGTACTTCACGAGGAAACAAACCATAGAGATAGAACTTAGAACTACTTCATTTGGTCAAGTTTCAAGGAGCTAGCACAAACCGTGTTTGATTTAGAGTTTCAAACACATCTATCTATAAAGCAGAAAACAGAGTGAAACCTAAAAATTCAAAGTGTTACTGGAAACGAACGCTTGAACCTAGAAGAGTGAAAATTGGGCAGCCAAGTGGGCTTAGTGAACTCATCATTACCACCAAGTATCATCAAGATTTGGTGAAAAAATGTTTGCTGAGATTTCAGCAAACTAGTAGGTTTTTGGAAGCTTGGCAACCCCTTTCAAACGAAAGTGTTTTTCGCCAGTCTCTGCATGGGGTACTTCAAGAGGAAACAAACCATAGAGATAGAACTTAGAACTACTTCATTTTGTCAAGTTTCAAGGAGCTAGCACAAACCGTGTTTGATTTAGAGTTTCAAACACATCTATCTATATAACAGAAAACAGAGTGAAACCTAAAAATTCAAAGTGTTACTGGAAACGAACGCTTGAACCTAGAAGAGTGAAAATTGGGAAGCCAAGTGGGCTTAGGGAACTGATCATTACCACCAAGTATCATCAAGATTTGGTGAAAAAATGTTTGCTGAGATTTCAGCAAACGAGAAGTTTTTTGGAAGCTTGGCAACCCCTTTCAAACGAAAGTGTTCTTCGCCAGTCTCTGCATGGGGTACTTCAAGAGGAAACAAACCATAGAGATATAACTTACAACTACTTCATTTGGTCAAGTTTCACGGAGCTAGCACAAACCGTGTTTGATTTAGAGTTTCAAACACATCTATCTATATAGCAGAAAACAGAGTGAAACCTAAAAATTCAAACTGTTACTGGAAACGAACGCTTGAACCTAGAAGAGTGAAAGTTGGGCAGCCAAGTGGGATTAGTGAACTGATCATTACCACCAAGTATCATCAAGATTTGGTGAAAAAATGTTTGCTGAGATTTCAGCAAACTAGTAGTTTTTTGGAAGCTTGGCAACCCCGTTCCAACGAAAGTGTTTTTCGCCAGTCTCTGCATGGGGTACTTCAAGAGGAAACAAACCATAGAGATAGAACTTAGAACTACTTCATTTGGTCAAGTTTCAAGGAGCTAGCACAAACCGTGTTTGATTTAGAATTCCAAACACAGCTATCTATGTAGGAGAAAACAGAGTGAAACCTAAAAATTCAAACTGTTACTGGAAACGAAAGCTTCAACCTAGAAGAATAAAATTTGGGCAGCCAAGTGGGATTAGTGAACCGATCATTACCACCAAGTATCATCAAGATTTGGTGAAAAAATGTTTGCTGAGATTTCAGCAAACTAGTAGTTTTTTGGAAGCTTGGCAAACCTTTTCAAACGGAAGTGTTTTTCGCCAGTCTCTGCATGGGGTACTTCACGAGGAAACAAACCATAGAGATAGAACTTAGAACTACTTCATTTGGTCAAGTTTCAAGGAGCTAGCACAAACGGTGTTTGATTTAGAGTTTCAAACACATCTATCTATATAGCAGAAAACAGAGTGAAACCTAAAATTTCAAAGTGTTACTGGAAACGAACGCTTGAACCTAGAAGAGTAAAAATTGGGCTGCCAAGTGGGCTTAGTGAACTGATCATTACCACCAAGTATCATCAAGTTTTGGTGAAAAAATGTTTGCTGAGATTTCAGCAAACTAGTAGTTTTTTGGAAGCTTGGCAACCCCTTTCAAACGGAAGTGTTTTTCGCCAGTCTCTGCATGGGTACTTCAAGAGGAAACAAACCATAGAGATAGAACTTAGAACTACTTCATTTTGTCAAGTTTCAAGGAGCTAGCACAAACCGTGTTTGATTTAGAGTTTCAAACACATCTATCTATATAGCAGAAAACAGAGTGAAACCTAAAATTTCAAAGTGTTACTGGAAACGAACGCTTGAACCTAGAAGAGTAAAAATTGGGCTGCCAAGTGGGCTTAGTGAACTGATCATCAAGTTTCAAGGAGCTAGCACAAACCGTGTTTGATTTAGAGTTTCAAACACATCTATCTATATAGCAGAAAACAGAGTGAAACCTAACAATTCAAACTGTTACTGGAAACGAACGCTTGAACCTAGAAGAGTGAAAATTGGGCAGCCAAGTGGGCTTAGTGAACTGATCATTACCACCAAGTATCATCAAGATTTGGTGAAAAAATGTTTGCTGAGATTTCAGCAAACGAGTAGTTTTTTGGAAGCTTGGCAACCCCTTTCAAACGAAAGTGTTCTTCGCCAGTCTCTGCATGGGGTACTTCAAGAGGAAACAAACCATAGAGATAGAACTTAGAACTACTTCATTTTGTCAAGTTTCAAGGAGCTAGCAAAAACCGTGTTTGATTTAGAGTTTCAAAGACATCTATCTATATAGCAGAAAACCGAGTGAAACCTAAAATTTCAAAGTGTTACTGGAAACGAACGCTTGAACCTAGAAGAGTAAAAATTGGGCAGCCAAGTGGGCTTAGTGAACTGATCTTTACCACCAAGTATCATCAAGTTTTGGTGAAAAAATGTTTGCTGAGATTTCAGCAAACTAGTAGTTTTTTGGAAGCTTGGCAACCCCTTTCAAACGAAAGTGTTTTTCGACAGTCTCTGCATGGGGTACTTCAAGAGGAAACAAACCATAGAGATAGAACTTAGAACTACTTCATTTGGTCAAGTTTCAAGGAGCTAGCACAAACCGTGTTTGATTTAGAGTTTCAAACACATCTATCTATATAGCAGAAAACAGAGTGAAACCTAACAATTCAAACTGTTACTGTTAACGAACGCTTGAACCTAGAAGAGTGAAAATTGGGCAGCCAAGTGGGTTAGTGAACTGATCATTACCACCAAGTATCATCAAGATTTGGTGAAAAAATGTTTGCTGAGATTTCAGCAAACGAGTAGTTTTTTGGAAGCTTGGCAACCCCTTTCAAATGAAAGTGTTCTTCGCCAGTCTCTGCATGGGGTACTTCAAGAGGAAACAAACCAAAAAGATAGAAATTAGAACTACTTCATTTTGTCAAGTTTCACGGAGCTAGCACAAACCGTGTTTGATTTAGAGTTTCAAACACATCTATCTATATAGCAGAAAACAGAGTGAAACCTAAAAATTCAAACTGTTACTGGAAACGAACGCTTCAACCTAGAAGAGTGAAAGTTGGGCAGCCAAGTGGGATTAGTGAACTGATCATTACCACCAAGTATCATCAAGATTTGGTGAAAAAATGTTTGCTGAGATTTCAGCAAACTAGTAGTTTTTTGGAAGCTTGGCAACCCCTTTCAAACGAAAGTGTTTTTCGCCAGTCTCTACATGGGGTACTTCAAGAGGAAACAAACCATAGAGATAGAACTTAGAACTACTTCATTTGGTCAGTTTTCAAGGAGCTAGCACAAACCGTGTTTGATTTAGAATTCCAAACACAGCTATCTATGTAGGAGAAAACAGAGTGAAACCTAAAAATTCAAACAGTCACTGGAAACGAAAGCTTCAACCTAGAAGAATAAAATTTGGGCAGCCAAGTGGGATTAGTGAAGTGATCATTACCACCAAGTATCATCAAGATTTGGTGAAAAAATGTTTGCTGAGATTTCAGCAAACGAGTAGTTTTTTGGAAGCTTGGCAACCCCTTTCAAACGGAAGTGTTTTTCGCCAGTCTCTGCATGGGGTACTTCAAGAGGAAACAAACCATAGAGATAGAACTTAGAACTACTTCATTTGCTCAAGTTTCAAGGAGCTAGCACAAACCGTGTTTGATTTAGAGTTTCAAACACATCTATCTATATAGCAGAAAACAGAGTGAAACCTAAAAATTCAAACTGTTACTGGAAACGTACGCTTGAACCTAGAAGAGTGAAAGTTGGGCAGCCAAGTGGGATTAGTGAACTGATCATTACCACCAAGTATCATCAAGATTTGGTGAAAAAATGTTTGCTGAGATTTCAGCAAACTAGTAGTTTTTTGGAAGCTTGGCAACCCCTTTCAAACGAAAGTGTTTTTCGCCAGTCTCCACATGGGGTACTTCAAGAGGAAACAAACCATAGAGATAGAACTTAGAACTACTTCATTTGGTCAGTTTTCAAGAAGCTAGCACAAACCGTGTTTGATTTAGAATTCCAAACACAGCTATCTATGTAGGAGAAAACAGAGTGAAACCTAAAAATTCAAACAGTGACTGGAAACGAAAGCTTCAACCTAGAAGAATAAAATTTGGGCAGCCAAGTGGGATTAGTGAAGTGATCATTACCACCAAGTATCATCAAGATTTGGTGTGAAAAAATGTTTGCTGAGATTTCAGCAAACTAGTAGTTTTTTGGAAGCTTGGCAACCCCTTTCAAACGGAAGTGTTTTTCGCCAGTCTCTGCATGGGGTACTTCAAGAGGAAACAAACCATAGAGATAGAACTTAGAACTACTTCATTTGCTCAAGTTTCAAGGAGCTAGCACAAACCGTGTTTGATTTAGAGTTTCAAACACATCTATCTATATA
>NW_027510517.1:0-33297 GCF_048772815.1 Callospermophilus lateralis | reverse complement strand
GTTTGATTGAGAGTTCTAACTACACCTATCCGTATATGAGAAAACAGAGTGAAACGTGAAAATTGAAACTGTTACTGCAAACGAATGCTTCAAACTAGAAGAACGAAAGTTGGGCAGCCAAGTGGGATTGTTGTAGTGACCATTACCTGAAAGTATCATAAAGATTGGATGAAAAAATATATGCAGAGATTTCGGGAATTTTGTAGATTTGGAAGATTGGAAACCCCTTTCAATGAAGGTGTTTTTCGCCCATCTCTGCTTAGGGCTACATCAAGAGGAAACACACCATAGAGAGAGCACTTAGAACTACTTCATTCTGTAAAGTTTCAAGAAGCTAGCACAAACCGTGTTTGATTTACAGTTCCAACTACATCTATCCATATAGGAGAAAACAGAGTGAAACCTAACAATCGAAACGGTTAGTGCAAACGAATGATTCAACCTAGAATTACAAAACTTGGGCAGCCAAGTGAGATTGTTGTAGAGATGATTACCTGAAAGTATTGTGAAGATTGGATGAAAAAATATATGCTGAGAATTCAGGAGACTCATGGTTTTTTGGAAGCTTGGAAGACCTTTTCAATGAAAGTTTGTGCCCCACAGGCTCTGCTTAGGGCTACATCAAGCAGAAACAAACCATAGAGATAGAACATGGAACTACTTCATTCTGTCAAGTTTCGAGAAGCTAGCACAAACCGTGTTTGATTTAGAGTTCTAACTACACCTATCCGTATATGAGAAAACAGAGTGAAACGTGAAAATTGAAACTGTTACTGCAAACGAATGCTTCAACCTAGAAGAACGAAAGTTGGGCAGCCAAGTGGGATTGTTGTAGTGACCATTACCTGAAAGTATCATGAAGATTGGATGAAAAAATGTATGCTGATATTTCAGGACTTTTGTAGTTTTTTGGAAGATTGGAAACCCCTTTCAATGAAGGTGTTTTTCGCCCATCTCTTCTTAGGGCTACATCAAGAGGAAACAATCCATAGAGATAGAACTTAGAACTACTTCATTCTGTGAAGTTTCAAGAAGCTAGCACAAACCGTGTTTGATTTACGGTTCCAACTACATCTATCCAGATAGCAGAAAACAGAGTGAAACCAAACAATCGAAACTGTTAGTGCAAACGAATGCTTCAACCTAGAAGTACGAAACTTGGGCAGCCAAGTGAGATTGTTGCAGTGATGATTACCTGAAAGTATTGTGAAGATTGGATGAAAAAATATATGCTGAGAATTCAGGAGACTCATGGTTTTTTGGAAGCTTGGAAGACCTTTTCAATGAAAGTTTGTTTCAGACAGGCTCTGCTTAGGGCTTAATCAAGCGGAAACAAACCATAGAGATAGAACATGGAACTACTTCATTGTGTCAAGTTTCAAGAAGCTAGGACAAACCGTTTTTGATTTAGAGTTCTAACTACACCTATCCGTATATGAGAAAAAAGAGTGAAACGTGAAAATTGAAACTGTTACTGCAAACGAATCCTTCAACCTAGAAGAACGAAAGTTGGGCAGCCAAGTGGGATTGTTGTAGTGACCATTACCTGAAAGTATCATGAAGATTGGATGAAAAAATGTATGCTGATATTTCAGGACTTTTGTAGTTTTTTGGAAGATTGGAAACCCCTTTCAATGAAGGTGTTTTTCGCCCATCTCTGCTTAGGGCTACATCAAGAGGAAACAATCCATAGAGATAGCACTTAGAACTACTTCATTCTGTGAAGTTTCAAGAAGCTAGCACAAACCGTGTTTGATTTACGGTTCCAACTAGATCTATCCATATAGCAGAAAACAGAGTGAAACCTAACAATCGAAACTGTTAGTGCAAACGAATGCTTCAACCTAGAAGTACGAAACTTGGGCAGCCAAGTGAGATTGTTGTAATGATGATTACCTGAAAGTATTGTGAAGATTGGATGAAAAAATATATGCTGAGAATTCAGGGGACTCATGGTTTTTTGGAAGCTTGGAAGACCTTTTCAATGTAAGTTTGTGCCCGACAGGCTCTGCTTAGGGCTTAATCAAGCGGAAACAAACCATAGAGATAGAACATGGAACTACTTCATTGTGTCAAGTTTCAAGAAGCTAGCACAAACCGTGTTTGATTGAGAGTTCTAACTACACGTATCCGTATATGAGAAAACAGAGTGAAACGTGAAAATTGAAACTGTTACTGCAAACGAATGCTTCAACCTAGAAGAACGAAAGTTGGGCAGCCAAGTGGGATTGTTGTAGTGACCATTACCTGAAAGTATCATGAATTTTGGATGAAAAAATATATGCAGAGATTTCAGGAATTTGTAGATTTTGGAAGATTGGAAACCCCTTTCAATGAAGGTGTTTTTCGCCCATCTCTGCTTAGGGCTACATCAAGAGGAAACACACCATAGAGAGAGCACTTAGAACTACTTCATTCTGTGAAGTTTCAAGAAGCTAGCACAAACCGTGTTTGATTTACAGTTCCAACTACATCTATCCATATAGGAGAAAACAGAGTGAAACCTAACAATCGAAACGGTTAGTGCAAACGAATGATTCAACCTAGAATTACAAAACTTGGGCAGCCAAGTGAGATTGTTGTAGAGATGATTACCTGAAAGTATTGTGAAGATTGGATGAAAAAATATATGCTGAGAATTCAGGAGACTCATGGTTTTTTGGAAGCTTGGAAGACCTTTTCAATGAAAGTTTGTGCCCCACAGGCTCTGCTTAGGGCTACATCAAGCAGAAACAAACCATAGAGATAGAACATGGAACTACTTCATTGTGTCAAGTTTCGAGAAGCTAGCACAAACCGTGTTTGATTTAGAGTTCTAACTACACCTATCCGTATATGAGAAAACAGAGTGAAACGTGAAAATTGAAACTGTTACTGCAAACGAATGCTTCAACCTAGAAGAACGAAAGTTGGGCAGCCAAGAGGGATTGTTGTAGTGACCATTACCTGAAAGTATCATGAAGATTGGATGAAAAAATGTATGCTGATATTTCAGGACTTTTGTAGTTTTTTGGAAGATTGGAAACCCCTTTCAATGAAGGTGTTTTTCGCCCATCTCTGCTTAGGGCTACATCAAGAGGAAACAATCCATAGAGATAGAACTTAGAACTACTTCATTCTGTGAAGTTTCAAGAAGCTAGCACAAACCGTGTTTGATTTACGGTTCCAACTACATCTATCCAGATAGCAGAAAACAGAGTGAAACCAAACAATCGAAACTGTTAGTGCAAACGAATGCTTCAAACTAGAAGTACGAAACTTGGGCAGCCAAGTGAGATTGTTGTAGTGATGATTACCTGAAAGTATTGTGAAGATTGGATGAAAAAATATATGCTGAGAATTCAGGAGACTCATGGTTTTTTGGAAGCTTGGAAGACCTTTTCAATGTAAGTTTGTGCCCGACAGGCTCTGCTTAGGGCTTAATCAAGCAGAAACAAACCATAGAGATAGAACATGGAACTACTTCATTGTGTCAAGTTTGAAGAAGCTAGCACAAGCCGTTTTTGATTTAGAGTTCTAACTACACATATTCGTATATGAGAAAACAGAGTGAAACGTGAAAATTGAAACTGTTACTGCAAACGAATGCTTCAACCTAGAAGAACGAAAGTTGGGCAGCCAAGTGGGATTGTTGTAGTGCTCACCACATGAAAGTATCATGAAGATTGGATGAAAAAATATATGCTGATATTTCAGGACTTTTGTAGTTTTTTGGAAGATTGGAAACCCCTTTCAATGAAGGTGTTTTTCGCCCATCTCTGCTTAGGGCTACATCAAGAGGAAACAATCCATAGAGATAGCACTTAAAACTACTTCATTCTGTGAAGTTTCAAGAAGCTAGCACAAACCGTGATTGATTTACAGTTCCAACTACATCTATCCATATAGCAGAAAACAGAGTGAAACCTAACAATCGAAACTGTTAGTGCAAACGAATGATTCAACCTAGAATTACAAAACTTGGGCAGCCAAGTGATATTGTTGTAGTGATGATTACCTGAAAGTATTGTGAAGATTGGATGAAAAAATATATGCTGAGAATTCAGGAGACTCATGGTTTTTTGGAAGCTTGGAAGACCTTTTCAATGAAAGTTTGTGCCCGACAGGCTCTGCTTAGGGCTACATCAAGCAGAAACAAACCATAGAGATAGAACATGGAACTACTTCATTGTGTCAAGTTTCGAGAAGCTAGCACAAACCGTGTTTGATTTAGCGTTCTAACTACACCTATCCGTATATGAGAAAACAGAGTGAAAAGTGAAAATTGAAACTGTTACTGCAAACGAATGCTTCAACCTAGAAGAACGAAAGTTGGGCAGCCAAGTGGGATTGTTGTAGTGACCATTACCTGAAAGTATCATGAAGATTGGATGAAAAAATATATGCAGAGATTTCAGGAATTTTGTAGATTTTGGAAGATTGGAAACCCCTTTCAATGAAGGTGTTTTTCGCCCATCTCTGCTTAGGGCTACATCAAGAGGAAACAAAGCATAGAGATAGCACTTAGAACTACTTCATTCTGTGAAGTTTCAAGAAGCTAGCCCAAACCGTGTTTGATTTACAGTTCCAACTACATCTATCCATATAGGAGAAAACAGAGAGAAACCTAACAATCGAAACTGTTAGTGCAATCGAATGATTCAACCTAGAATTACAAAACTTGGGCAGCCAAGTGAGATTGTTGTAGTGATGATTACCTGAAAGTATTGTGAAGATTGGATGAAAAAATATATGCTGAGAATTCAGGAGACTCATGGTTTTTTGGAAGCTTTGAAGACGTTTTCAATGAAAGTTTCTGCCCGACAGGCTCTGCTTAGGGCTACATCAGGCAGAAACAAACCATAGAGATAGAACATGGAACTACTTCATTGTGTCAAGTTTCGAGAAGCTAGCACAAACCGTGTTTGATTTAGAGTTCTACCTACACCTATCCGTATATGAGAAAACAGAGTGAAAAGTGAAAATTGAAACTGTTACTGCAAACGAATGCTTCAACCTAGAAGAACAAAAGTTGGGCAGCCAAGTGGGATTGTTGTAGTGACCATTACCTGAAAGTATCATGAAGATTGGATGAAAAAATGTATGCTGATATTTCAGGACTTTTGTAGTTTTTTGGAAGATTGGAAACCCCTTTCAATGAAGGTGTTTTTCGCCCATCTCTGCTTAGGGCTACATCAAGAGGAAACAATCCATAGAGATAGCACTTAGAACTACTTCATTCTGTGAAGTTTCAAGAAGCTAGCACAAACCGTGTTTGATTTACGGTTCCAACTACATCTATCCATATAGCAGAAAACAGAGTGAAACCAAACAATCGAAACTGTTAGTGCAAACGAATGCTTCAACCTAGAAGTACGAAACTTGGGCAGCCAAGTGAGATTGTTGTAGTGATGATTACCTGAAAGTATTGTGAAGATTGGATGAAAAAATATATGCTGAGAATTCAGGAGACTCATGGTTTTTTGGAAGCTTGGAAGACCTTTTCAATGTAAGTTTATGCCCGACAGGCTCTGCTTAGGGCTTAATCAAGCGGAAACAAACCATAGAGATAGAACATGGAACTACTTCTTTGTGTCAAGTTTCAAGAAGCTATCACAAACCGTTTTTGATTTAGAGTTCTAACTACACCTATCCGTATATGAGAAAACAGATTGAAACGTGAAAATTGAAACTGTTACTGCAAACGAATGCTTCAACCTAGAAGAACGAAAGTTGGGCAGCCAAGTGGGATTGTTGTAGTGACCATTACCTGAAAGTATCATGAAGATTGGATGAAAAAATATATGCTGATATTTCAGGACTTTTGTAGTTTTTTGGAAGATTGGAAACCCCTTTCAATGAAGGTTTTTTTCGCCCATCTCTGCTTAGGGCTACATCAAGAGGAAACAATCCATAGAGATAGCACTTAGAACTACTTCATTCTGTGAAGTTTCAAGAAGCTAGCACAAACCGTGTTTGATTTATGGTTCCAACTAGATCTATCCATATAGCAAAAAAAGAGTGAAACCTAACAATCGAAACTGTTAGTGCAAACGAATGCTTCAACCTAGAAGTACGAAACTTGGGCAGCCAAGTGAGATTGTTGTAGTGATGATTACCTGAAAGTATTGTGAAGATTGGATGAAAAAATATATGCTGAGAATTCAGGAGACTCATGGTTTTTTGAAAGATTGGAAGACCTTTTCAATGAAGGTGTTTGCCCGCAAGTCTCTGCTTAGGGCTTAATCAAGCGAAAACAAACCATAGAGATAGAACATGGAACTACTTCATTGTGTCAGGTTTCAAGAAGCTAGCACAAACCGTGTTTGATTTAGAGTTCTAACTACACCTATCCGTATATGAGTAAACAGAGTGAAACGTGAAAATTGAAACTGTTACTGCAAACGAATGCTTCAACCTAGAAGAACGAAAGTTGGGCAGCCAAGTGGGATTGTTGTAGTGACCATTACCTGAAAGTATCATGAAGATTGGATGAAAAAATGTATGCTGATATTTCAGGACTTTTGTAGTTTTTTGGAAGATTGGAAACCCCTTTCAATGAAGGTGATTTTCGCCCATCTCTGCTTAGGGCTACATCAAGAGGAAACAAACCATAGAGATAGCACTTAGAACTACTTCATTCTGTGAAGTTTCAAGAATCTAGCACAAACCGTGTTTGATTTACAGTTCCAACTACATCTATCCATATAGCAGAAAACAGAGTGAAACCTAACAATCGAAACTGTTAGTGCAAACGAATGCTTCAACCTAGAAGTACGAAACTTGGGCAGCCAAGTGAGATTGTTGTAGTGATGATTACCTGAAAGTATTGTGAAGATTGGATGAAAAAATATATGCTGAGAATTCAGGAGACTCATGGTTTTTTGGAAGCTTGGAAGACCTTTTCAATGAAGGTGTTTGCCCGCAAGTCTCTGCTTAGGGCTTAATCAAGCGGAAACAAACCATAGAGATAGAACATGGAACTACTTCATTGTGTCAAGTTTCAAGAAGCTAGCACAAACCGTGTTTGATTTAGAGTTCTAACTACACCTATCCATATATGAGAAAACAGAGTGAAACATGAAAATTGAAACTGTTACTGCAAACGAATGCTTCAACCTAGAAGAACGAAAGTTGGGCAGCCAAGTGGGATTGTTGTAGTGATCATTACCTGAAAGTTTCATGAAGATTGGATGAAAAAATATATGCAGAGATTTCAGGAATTTTGTAGATTTTGGAAGATTGGAAACCCCTTTCAATGAAGGTGTTTTTCGCCCATCTCTGCTTAGGGCTACATCAAGAGGAAACAAACCATAGAGATAGCTCTTAGAACTACTTCATTCTGTGAAGTTTCAAAAAGCTAGCACAAACCGTGTTTGATTTACAGTTCCAACTACATCTATCCATATAGGAGAAAACAGAGTGAAACCTAACAATCGAAACTGTTAGTGCAAACGAATGATTCATCCTAGAATTACAAAACTTGGGCAGCCAAGTGAGATTGTTGTAGTGATGATTACCTGAAAGTATTGTGAAGATTGGATGAAAAAATATATGCTGAGAATTCAGGAGACTCATGGTTTTTTGGAAGCTTGGAAGACCTTTTCAATGAAAGTTTGTGCCCGACAGGCTCTGCATAGGGCTACATCAAGCAGAAACAAACCATAGAGATAGAACATGGAACTACTTCATTGTGTCAAGTTTCGAGAAGCTAGCACAAACCGTGTTTGATTTAGAGTTCTAACCTCACCTATCCGTATATGAGAAAACAGAGTGAAACGTGAAAATTGAAACTGTTACTGCAAACGAATCCTTCAACCTAGAAGAACGAAAGTTGGGCAGCCAAGTGGGATTGTTGTAGTGACCATTACCTGAAAGTATCATGAAGATTGGATGAAAAAATGTATGCTGATATGTCAGGACTTTTGTAGTTTTTTGGAAGATTGGAAACCCCTTTCAATGAAGGTGTTTTTCGCCCATCTCTGCTTAGGGCTACATCAAGAGGAAACAAACCATAGAGAGAGCACTTAGAACTACTTCATTCTGTGAAGTTTCAAGAAGCTAGCACAAACCGTGTTTGATTTACAGGTCCAACTACATCTATCCATATAGCAGAAAACAGAGTGAAACCAAACAATCGAAACTGTTAGTGCAAACGAATGCTTCAACCTAGAAGTACGAAACTTGGGCAGCCAAGTGAGATTGTTGTAGTGATGATTACCTGAAAGTATTGTGAAGATTGGATGAAAAAAATATGCTGAGAATTCAGGAGACTCATGGTTTTTTGGAAGCTTGGAAGACCTTTTCAATGAAAGTTTGTTCCCGACAGGCTCTGCTTAGGGCTTAATCAAGCGGAAACAAACCATAGAGATAGAACATGGAACTACTTCATTGTGTCAAGTTTCAAGAAGCTATCACAAACCGTTTTTGATTTAGAGTTCTAACTACACCTATCCGTATATGAGAAAACAGAGTGAAACGTGAAAATTGAAACTGTTACTGCAAACGAATCCTTCAACCTAGAAGAACGAAAGTTGGGCAGCCAAGTGGGATTGTTGTAGTGACCATTACCTGAAAGTATCATGAAGATTGGATGAAAAAATGTATGCTGATATTTCAGGACTTTTGTAGTTTTTTGGAAGATTGGAAACCCCTTTCAATGAAGGTGTTTTTCGCCCATCTCTGCTTAGGGCTACATCAAGAGGAAACAATCCATAGAGATAGCACTTAGAACTACTTCATTCTGTGAAGTTTCAAGAAGCTAGCACAAACCGTGTTTGATTTACGGTTCCAACTAGATCTATCCATATAGCAGAAAACAGAGTGAAAGCTAACAATCGAAACTGTTAGTGCAAACGAATGCTTCAACCTAGAAGTACGAAACTTGGGCAGCCAAGTGAGATTGTTGTAGTGATGATTACCTGAAAGTATTGTGAAGATTGGATGAAAAAATATATGCTGAGAATTCAGGAGACTCATGGTTTTTTGGAAGCTTGGAAGACCTTTTCAATGTAAGTTTGTGCCCAACAGACTCTGCTTAGGGCTTAATCAAGCGGAAACAAACCATAGAGATAGAACATGGAACTACTTCATTGTGTCAAGTTTCAAGAAGCTAGCACAAACCGTGTTTGATTGAGAGGTCTAACTACACCTATCCGTATATGAGAAAACAGAGTGAAACGTGAAAATTGAAACTGTTACTGCAAACGAATGCTTCAACCTAGAAGAACGAAAGTTGGGCAGCCAAGTGGGATTGTTGTAGTGACCATTACCTGAAAGTATCATGAAGATTGGATGAAAAAATGTATGCTGATATTTCAGGACTTTTGTAGTTTTTTGGAAGATTGGAAACCCCTTTCAATGAAGGTGTTTTTCGCCCATCTCTGCTTAGGGCTACATCAAGAGGAAGCAATCCATAGAGATAGCACTTAGAACTACTTCATTCTGTGAAGTTTCAAGAAGCTAGCACAAACCGTGTTTGATTTACGGTTCCAACTAGATCTATCCATATAGCAGAAAATAGAGTGAAACCTAACAATCGAAACTGTTAGTGCGAACGAATGATTCAACCTAGAATTACAAAACTTGGGCAGCCAAGTGAGATTGTTGTAGTGATGATTACCTGAAAGTATTGTGAAGATTGGATGAAAAAATATATGCTGAGAATTCAGGAGACTCATGGTTTTTTGGAAGCTTGGAAGACCTTTTCAATGAAAGTTTGTGCCCGACAGGCTCTGCTTAGGGCTACATCAAGCAGAAACAAACCATAGAGATGGAACATGGAACTACTTCATTGTGTCAAGTTTCGAGAAGCTAGCACAAACCGTGTTTGATTTAGAGTTCTAACTACACCTGTCCGTATATGAGAAAACAGAGTGAAAAGTGAAAATTGAAACTGTTACTGCAAACGAATGCTTCAACCTAGAAGAACGAAAGTTGGGCAGCCAAGTGGGATTGTTGTAGTGACCATTACCTGAAAGTATCATGAAGATTGGATGAAAAAATGTATGCTGATATTTCAGGACTTTTGTAGTTTTTTGGAAGATTGGAGACCCCTTTCAATGAAGGTGTTTTTCGCCCATCTCTGCTTAGGGCTACATCAAGAGGAAACAATCCATAGAGATAGAACTTAGAACTACTTCATTCTGTGAAGTTTCAAGAAGCTAGCACAAACCGTGTTTGATTTACGGTTCCAACTACATCTATCCATACAGCAGAAAACAGAGTGAAACCAAACAATCGAAACTGTTAGTGCAAACGAATGCTTCAACCTAGAAGTACGAAACTTGGGCAGCCAAGTGAGATTGTTGTAGTGATGATTACCTGAAAGTATTGTGAAGATTGGATGAAAAAATATATGCTGAGAATTCAGGAGACTCATGGTTTTTTGGAAGCTTGGAAGACCTTTTCAATGTAAGTTTGTGCCCGACAGGCTCTGCTTAGGGCTTAATCAAGCAGAAACAAACCATAGAGATAGAACATGGAACTACTTCATTGTGTCAAGTTTGAAGAAGCTAGCACAAACCGTTTTTGATTTAGAGTTCTAACTACACCTATCCGTATATGAGAAAACAGAGTGAAACGTGAAAATTGAAACTGTTACTGCAAACGAATGCTTCAACCTAGAAGAACGAAAGTTGGGCAGCCAAGTGGGATTGTTGTAGTGACCATTACCTGAAAGTATCATGAAGATTGGATGAAAAAATGTATGCTGATATTTCAGGACTTTTGTAGTTTTTTGGAAGATTGGAAACCCCTTTCAATGAAGGTGATTTTCGCCCATCTCTGCTTAGGGCTACATCAAGAGGAAACAATCCATAGAGATAGAACTTAGAACTACTTCATTCTGTGAAGTTTCAAAAAGCTAGCACAAACCGTGTTTGATTTACGGTTCCAAATACATCTATCCATATAGCAGAAAACAGAGTGAAACCTAAGAATCGAAACTGTTAGTGCAAACGAATGCTTCAACCTAGAAGTACGAAACTTGGGCAGCCAAGTGAGATTGTTTTAGTGATGATTACCTGAAAGTATTGTGAAGATTGGATGAAAAAATATATGCTGAGAATTCAGGAGACTCATGGTTTTTTGGAAGCTTGGAAGACCTTTTCAATGAAGGTGTTTGCCCGCAAGTCTCTGCTTAGGGCTTAATCAAGCAGAAACAAACCATAGAGATAGAACATGGAACTACTTCATTGTGTCAAGTTTCAAGAAGCTAGCACAAACCGTGTTTGTTTGAGAGTTCTAACTACACCTATCCGTATATGAGAAAACAGAGTGAAACGTGAAAATTGAAACTGTTACTGCAAACGAATGCTTCAACCTAGAAGAACGAAAGATGGGCAGCCAAGTGGGATTGTTGTAGTGATCATTACCTGAAAGTATCATGAAGATTGGATGAAAAAATATATGCAGAGATTTCAGGAATTTTGTAGATTTTGGAAGATTGGAAACCTTTTTCAATGAAGGTGTTTTTCGCCCATCTCTGCTTAGGGCTACATCAAGAGGAAACAAACCATAGAGATAGCACTTAGAACTACTTCATTCTGTGAAGTTTCAAGAAGCTAGCACAAACCGTGATTGATTTACAGTTCCAACTACATCTATCCATATAGGAGAAAACAGAGTGAAACCTAACAATCGAAACTGTTAGTGCAAACGAATGATTCAACCTAGAATTACAAAACTTGGGCAGCCAAGTGAGGTTGTTGTAGTGATGATTACCTGAAAGTATTGTGAAGATTGGATGAAAAAATATATGCTGAGAATTCAGGAGACTCATGGTTTTTTGGAAGCTTGGAAGACCTTTTCAATGAAAGTTTGTGCCCGACAGGCTCTGCTTAGGGCTACATCAAGCAGAAACAAACCATAAAGATGGAACATGGAACTACTTCATTGTGTCAAGTTTCGAGAAGCTAGCACAAACCGTGTTTGATTTAGAGTTCTAACTACACCTATCTGTATATGAGAAAACAGAGTGAAAAGTGAAAATTGAAACTGTTACTGCAAACGAATGCTTCAACCTAGAAGAACGAAAGTTGGGCAGCCAAGTGGGATTGTTGTAGTGACCATTACCTGAAAGTATCATGAAGATTGGATGAAAAAATGTATGCTGATATTTCAGGACTTTTGTAGTTTTTTGGAAGATTGGAAACCCCTTTCAATGAAGG
The DNA here is from genome assembly GCF_048772815.1 of Callospermophilus lateralis. NCBI lineage: Eukaryota > Metazoa > Chordata > Mammalia > Rodentia > Sciuridae > Callospermophilus > Callospermophilus lateralis. The sequence continues at coordinate 21,148 of NW_027510517.1, read as the reverse complement.
TGTCTTTCGCCCATCTCTGCTTAGGGCTACATCAAGAGGAAACAAACCATAGAGATAGCACTTAGAACTACTTCATTCTGTGAAGTTTCAAGAAGCTAGCACAAACCGTGTTTGATTTACAGTTCCAACTACATCTATCCATCTAGGAGAAAACAGAGTGAAACCTAACAATCGAAACTGTTAGTGCAAACGAATGATTCAACCTAGAATTACAAAACTTGGGCAGCCAAGTGAGATTGTTGTAGTGATGATTACCTGAAAGTATTGTGAAGATTGGATGAAAAAATATATGCTGAGAATTCATGAGACTCATGGTTTTTTGGAAGCTTGGAAGACCTTTTCAATGTAAGTTTGTGCCCGACAGGCTCTGCTTAGGGCTACATCAAGCAGAAACAAACCATAGAGATGGAACATGGAACTACTTCATTGTGTCAAGTTTCGAGAAGCTAGCACAAACCGTGTTTGATTTAGAGTCCTAACTACACCTGTCCGTATATGAGAAAACAGAGTGAAAAGTGAAAATTGAAACTGTTACTGCAAACGAATGCTTCAACCTAGAAGAACGAAAGTTGGGCAGCCAAGTGGGATTGTTGTAGTGACCATTACCTGAAAGTATAATGAAGATTGGATGAAAAAATGTATGCTGATATTTCAGGACTTTTGTAGTTTTTTGGAAGATTGGAAACCACTTTCAATGAAGGTGTTTTTCGCCCATCTCTGCTTAGTGCTACATCAAGAGGAAACAATCCATAGAGATAGCACTTAGAACTACTTCATTCTGTGAAGTTTCAAGAAGCTAGCACAAACCGTGTTTGATTTACAGTTCCAACTACATCTATCAATATAGCAGAAAACAGAGTGAAACCTAACAATCGAAACTGTTAGTGCAAACGAATGCTTCAACCTAGAAGTACGAAACTTGGGCAGCCAAGTGAGATTGTTTTAGTGATGATTACCTGAAAGTATTGTGAAGATTGGATGAAAAAATATATGCTGAGAATTCAGGAGACTCATGGTTTTTTGGAAGCTTGGAAGACCTTTTCAATGAAGGTGTTTGCCCGCAAGTCTCTGCTTAGGGCTTAATCAAGCAGAAACAAACCATAGAGATAGAACATGGAACTACTTCATTGTGTCAAGTTTCAAGAAGATAGCACAAGCCGTGTTTGTTTGAGAGTTCTAACTACACCTATCCGTATATGAGAAAACAGAGTGAAACGTGAAAATTGAAACTGTTACTGCAAACGAATGCTTCAACCTAGAAGAACGAAAGATGGGCAGCCAAGTGGGATTGTTGTAGTGATCATTACCTGAAAGTATCATGAAGATTGGATGAAAAAATATATGCAGAGATTTCAGGAATTTTGTAGATTTTGGAAGATTGGAAACCTTTTTCAATGAAGGTGTTTTTCGCCCATCTCTGCTTAGGGCTACATCAAGAGGAAACAAACCATAGAGATAGCACTTAGAACTACTTCATTCTGTGAAGTTTCAAGAAGCTAGCACAAACCGTGTTTGATTTACAGTTCCAACTACATCTATCCATATAGGAGAAAACAGAGTGAAACCTAACAATCGAAACTGTTAGTGCAAACGAATGATTCAACCTAGAAGTACGAAACTTGGGCAGCCAAGTGAGATTGTTGTAGTGATGATTACCTGAAAGTATTGTGAAGATTGGATGAAAAAATATATGCTGAGAATTCAGGAGACTCATGGTTTTTTGGAAGCTTGGAAGACCTTTTCAATGTAAGTTTGTGCCCGACAGGCTCTGCTTAGGGCTTAATCAAGCAGAAACAAACCATAGAGATAGAACATGGAACTACTTCATTGTGTCAAGTTTGAAGAAGCTAGCACAAACCGTTTTTGATTTAGAGTTCTAACTACACCTATCCGTATATGAGAAAAGAGAGTGAAACGTGAAAATTGAAACTGTTACTGCAAACGAATGCTTCAACCTAGAAGAACGAATGTTGGGCAGCCAAGTGGGATTGTTGTAGTGACCATTGCCTGAAAGTATCATGAAGATTGGATGAAAAAATATATGCTGATATTTCAGGACTTTTGTAGTTTTTTGGAAGATTGGAAACCCCTTTCAATGAAGGTGTTTTTCGCCCATCTCTGCTTAGGGCTACATCAAGAGGAAACAATCCATAGAGATAGCACTTAGAACTACTTCATTCTGTGAAGTTTCAAGAAGCTAGCACAAACCGTGTTTGATTTACTGTTCCAACTACATCTATCCATATAGCAGAAAACAGAGTGAAACCTAACAATCGAAACTGTTAGTGCAAACGAATGCTTCAACCTAGAAGTACGAACTTGGGCAGCCAAGTGAGATTGTTGTAGTGATGATTACCTGAATGTATTGTGAAGATTGGATGAAAAAATATATGCTGAGAATTCAGGAGACTCATGGTTTTTTGGAAGCTTGGAAGACCTTTTCAATGAAGGTGTTTGCCCGCAAGTCTCTGCTTAGGGCTTAATCATACGGAAACAAACCATAGAGATAGAACATGGAACTACTTCATTGTGTCAAGTTTCAAGAAGCTAGCACAAACCGTGTTTGATTTAGAGTTCTAACTACACCTATCCGTATATGAGAAAACACAGTGAAACGTGAAAATTGAAACTGTTACTGCAAACGAATGCTTCGACCTAGAAGAACGAAAGTTGGGCAGCCAAGTGGGATTGTTGTAGTGACCATTACCTGAAAGTATCATGAAGATTGGATGAAAAAATATATTCAGAGATTTCAGGAATTTTGTAGATTTTGGAAGATTGGAAACCCCTTTCAATGAAGGTGTTTTTCGAACATCTCTGCTTAGGGTTACATCAAGAGGAAACAAACCATAGAGGTAGCACTTAGAACTACTTCATTCTGTGAAGTTTCAAGAAGCTAGCACAAACCGTGTTTGATTTACAGTTCCAACTACATCTGTCCATATAGGAGAAAACAGAGTGAAACCTAACAATCGAAATTGTTAGTGCAAACAAATGATTCAACCTAGAATTACAAAACTTGGGCAGCCAAGTGAGATTGTTGTAGTGATGATTACCTGAAAGTATTGTGAAGATTGGATGAAAAAATATATGCTGAGAATTCAGGAGACTCATGGTTTTTTGGAAGCTTGGAAGACCTTTTCAATGAAAGTTTCTGCCCGACAGGCTCTGCTTAGGGCTACATCAAGCAGAAACAAACCATAGAGATGGAACATGGAACTACTTCATTGTGTCAAGTTTCGAGAAGCTAGCACAAACCGTGTTTGATTTAGAGTTCTAACTACACCTGTCCGTATATGAGAAAACAGAGTGAAAAGTGAAAATTGAAACTGTTACTGCAAACGAATGCTTCAACCTAGAAGAACGAAAGTTGGGCAGCCAAGTGGGATTGTTGTAGTGACCATTACCTGAAAGTATCATGAAGATTGGATGAAAAAATGTATGCTGATATTTCAGGACTTTTGTAGTTTTTTGGAAGATTGGAGACCCCTTTCAATGAAGGTGTTTTTCGCCCATCTCTGCTTAGGGCTACATCAAGAGGAAACAATCCATAGAGATAGAACTTAGAACTACTTCATTCTGTGAAGTTTCAAGAAGCTAGCACAAACCGTGTTTGATTTACGGTTCCAACTACATCTATCCATACAGCAGAAAACAGAGTGAAACCAAACAATCGAAACTGTTAGTGCAAACGAATGCTTCAACCTAGAAGTACGAAACTTGGGCAGCCAAGTGAGATTGTTGTAGTGATGATTACCTGAAAGTATTGTGAAGATTGGATGAAAAAATATATGTTGAGAATTCAGGAGACTCATGGTTTTTTGGAAGCTTGGAAGACCTTTTCAATGTAAGTTTGTGCCCGACAGGCTCTGCTTAGGGCTTAATCAAGCAGAAACAAACCATAGAGATAGAACATGGAACTACTTCATTGTGTCAAGTTTGAAGAAGCTAGCACAAACCGTTTTTGATTTAGAGTTCTAACTACACCTATCCGTATATGAGAAAACAGAGTGAAACGTGAAAATTGAAACTGTTACTGCAAACGAATGCTTCAACCTAGAAGAACGAAAGTTGGGCAGCCAAGTGGGATTGTTGTAGTGACCATTACCTGAAAGTATCATGAAGATTGGATGAAAAAATGTATGCTGATATTTCAGGACTTTTGTAGTTTTTTGGAAGATTGGAAACCCCTTTCAATGAAGGTGATTTTCGCCCATCTCTGCTTAGGGCTACATCAAGAGGAAACAATCCATAGAGATAGAACTTAGAACTACTTCATTCTGTGAAGTTTCAAAAAGCTAGCACAAACCGTGTTTGATTTACGGTTCCAAATACATCTATCCATATAGCAGAAAACAGAGTGAAACCTAAGAATCGAAACTGTTAGTGCAAACGAATGCTTCAACCTAGAAGTACGAAACTTGGGCAGCCAAGTGAGATTGTTTTAGTGATGATTACCTGAAAGTATTGTGAAGATTGGATGAAAAAATATATGCTGAGAATTCAGGAGACTCATGGTTTTTTGGAAGCTTGGAAGACCTTTTCAATGAAGGTGTTTGCCCGCAAGTCTCTGCTTAGGGCTTAATCATACGGAAACAAACCATAGAGATAGAACATGGAACTACTTCATTGTGTCAAGTTTCGAGAAGCTAGCACAAACCGTGTTTGATTTAGAGTTCTAACTACACCTATCCGTATATGAGAAAACAGAGTGAAAAGTGAAAATTGAAACTGTTACTGCAAACGAATGCTTCAACCTAGAAGAACGAAAGTTGGGCAGCCAAGTGGGATTGTTGTAGTGACCATTACCTGAAAGTATCATGAAGATTGGATGAAAAAATGTATGCTGATATTTCAGGACTTTTGTAGTTTTGGAAGATTGGAAACCCCTTTCAATGAAGGTGTTTTTCGCCCATCTCTGCTTAGGGCTACATCAAGAGGAAACAATCCATAGAGATAGAACTTAGAACTACTTCATTCTGTGAAGTTTCAAGAAGCTAGCACAAACCGTGTTTGATTTACGGTTCCAACTAGATCTATCCATATAGCAGAAAACAGAGTGAAACCTAACAATCGAAACTGTTAGTGCAAACGAATGCTTCAACCTAGAAGTACGAAACTTGGGCAGCCAAGTGAGATTGTTGTAGTGATGATTACCTGAAAGTATTGTGAAGATTGCATGAAAAAATATATGCTGAGAATTCAGGAGACTCATGGTTTTTTGGAAGCTTGGAAGACCTTTTCAATGAAAGTTTGTTTCTGACAGGCTCTGCTTAGGGCTTAATCAAGCGGAAACAAACCATAGAGATAGAACATGGAACTACTTCATTGTGTCAAGTTTGAAGAAGCTAGCACAAACCGTTTTTGATTTAGAGTTCTAACTACACCTATCCGTATATGAGAAAACAGAGTGAAACGTGAAAATTGAAACTGTTACTGCAAACGAATGCTACAACCTAGAAGAACGAAATTTGGGCAGCCAAGTGGGATTGTTGTAGTGACCATTACCTGAAAGTATCATGAAGATTGGATGAAAAAATGTATGCTGATATTTCAGGACTTTTGTAGTTTTTTGGAAGATTGGAAACCCCTTTCAATGAAGGTGTTTTTCGCCCATCTCTGCTTAGGGCTACATCAAGAGGAAGCAATCCATAGAGATAGCACTTAGAACTACTTCATTCTGTGAAGTTTCAAGAAGCTAGCACAAACCGTGTTTGATTTACTGTTCCAACTACATCTATCCATATAGCAGAAAACAGAGTGAAACCTAACAATCGAAACTGTTAGTGCAAACGAATGCTTCAACCTAGAAGTACGAACTTGGGCAGCCAAGTGAGATTGTTGTAGTGATGATTACCTGAATGTATTGTGAAGATTGGATGAAAAAATATATGCTGAGAATTCAGGAGACTCATGGTTTTTTGGAAGCTTGGAAGACCTTTTCAATGAAGGTGTTTGCCCGCAAGTCTCTGCTTAGGGCTTAATCATACGGAAACAAACCATAGAGATAGAACATGGAACTACTTCATTGTGTCAAGTTTCAAGAAGCTAGCACAAACCGTGTTTGATTTAGAGTTCTAACTACACCTATCCGTATATGAGAAAACACAGTGAAACGTGAAAATTGAAACTGTTACTGCAAACGAATGCTTCGACCTAGAAGAACGAAAGTTGGGCAGCCAAGTGGGATTGTTGTAGTGACCATTACCTGAAAGTATCATGAAGATTGGATGAAAAAATATATTCAGAGATTTCAGGAATTTTGTAGATTTTGGAAGATTGGAAACCCCTTTCAATGAAGGTGTTTTTCGAACATCTCTGCTTAGGGTTACATCAAGAGGAAACAAACCATAGAGGTAGCACTTAGAACTACTTCATTCTGTGAAGTTTCAAGAAGCTAGCACAAACCGTGTTTGATTTACAGTTCCAACTACATCTGTCCATATAGGAGAAAACAGAGTGAAACCTAACAATCGAAATTGTTAGTGCAAACAAATGATTCAACCTAGAATTACAAAACTTGGGCAGCCAAGTGAGATTGTTGTAGTGATGATTACCTGAAAGTATTGTGAAGATTGGATGAAAAAATATATGCTGAGAATTCAGGAGACTCATGGTTTTTTGGAAGCTTGGAAGACCTTTTCAATGAAAGTTTCTGCCCGACAGGCTCTGCTTAGGGCTACATCAAGCAGAAACAAACCATAGAGATGGAACATGGAACTACTTCATTGTGTCAAGTTTCGAGAAGCTAGCACAAACCGTGTTTGATTTAGAGTTCTAACTACACCTGTCCGTATATGAGAAAACAGAGTGAAAAGTGAAAATTGAAACTGTTACTGCAAACGAATGCTTCAACCTAGAAGAACGAAAGTTGGGCAGCCAAGTGGGATTGTTGTAGTGACCATTACCTGAAAGTATCATGAAGATTGGATGAAAAAATGTATGCTGATATTTCAGGACTTTTGTAGTTTTTTGGAAGATTGGAGACCCCTTTCAATGAAGGTGTTTTTCGCCCATCTCTGCTTAGGGCTACATCAAGAGGAAACAATCCATAGAGATAGAACTTAGAACTACTTCATTCTGTGAAGTTTCAAGAAGCTAGCACAAACCGTGTTTGATTTACGGTTCCAACTACATCTATCCATACAGCAGAAAACAGAGTGAAACCAAACAATCGAAACTGTTAGTGCAAACGAATGCTTCAACCTAGAAGTACGAAACTTGGGCAGCCAAGTGAGATTGTTGTAGTGATGATTACCTGAAAGTATTGTGAAGATTGGATGAAAAAATATATGTTGAGAATTCAGGAGACTCATGGTTTTTTGGAAGCTTGGAAGACCTTTTCAATGTAAGTTTGTGCCCGACAGGCTCTGCTTAGGGCTTAATCAAGCAGAAACAAACCATAGAGATAGAACATGGAACTACTTCATTGTGTCAAGTTTGAAGAAGCTAGCACAAACCGTTTTTGATTTAGAGTTCTAACTACACCTATCCGTATATGAGAAAACAGAGTGAAACGTGAAAATTGAAACTGTTACTGCAAACGAATGCTTCAACCTAGAAGAACGAAAGTTGGGCAGCCAAGTGGGATTGTTGTAGTGACCATTACCTGAAAGTATCATGAAGATTGGATGAAAAAATGTATGCTGATATTTCAGGACTTTTGTAGTTTTTTGGAAGATTGGAAACCCCTTTCAATGAAGGTGATTTTCGCCCATCTCTGCTTAGGGCTACATCAAGAGGAAACAATCCATAGAGATAGAACTTAGAACTACTTCATTCTGTGAAGTTTCAAAAAGCTAGCACAAACCGTGTTTGATTTACGGTTCCAAATACATCTATCCATATAGCAGAAAACAGAGTGAAACCTAAGAATCGAAACTGTTAGTGCAAACGAATGCTTCAACCTAGAAGTACGAAACTTGGGCAGCCAAGTGAGATTGTTTTAGTGATGATTACCTGAAAGTATTGTGAAGATTGGATGAAAAAATATATGCTGAGAATTCAGGAGACTCATGGTTTTTTGGAAGCTTGGAAGACCTTTTCAATGAAGGTGTTTGCCCGCAAGTCTCTGCTTAGGGCTTAATCATACGGAAACAAACCATAGAGATAGAACATGGAACTACTTCATTGTGTCAAGTTTCGAGAAGCTAGCACAAACCGTGTTTGATTTAGAGTTCTAACTACACCTATCCGTATATGAGAAAACAGAGTGAAAAGTGAAAATTGAAACTGTTACTGCAAACGAATGCTTCAACCTAGAAGAACGAAAGTTGGGCAGCCAAGTGGGATTGTTGTAGTGACCATTACCTGAAAGTATCATGAAGATTGGATGAAAAAATGTATGCTGATATTTCAGGACTTTTGTAGTTTTGGAAGATTGGAAACCCCTTTCAATGAAGGTGTTTTTCGCCCATCTCTGCTTAGGGCTACATCAAGAGGAAACAATCCATAGAGATAGAACTTAGAACTACTTCATTCTGTGAAGTTTCAAGAAGCTAGCACAAACCGTGTTTGATTTACGGTTCCAACTAGATCTATCCATATAGCAGAAAACAGAGTGAAACCTAACAATCGAAACTGTTAGTGCAAACGAATGCTTCAACCTAGAAGTACGAAACTTGGGCAGCCAAGTGAGATTGTTGTAGTGATGATTACCTGAAAGTATTGTGAAGATTGCATGAAAAAATATATGCTGAGAATTCAGGAGACTCATGGTTTTTTGGAAGCTTGGAAGACCTTTTCAATGAAAGTTTGTTTCTGACAGGCTCTGCTTAGGGCTTAATCAAGCGGAAACAAACCATAGAGATAGAACATGGAACTACTTCATTGTGTCAAGTTTGAAGAAGCTAGCACAAACCGTTTTTGATTTAGAGTTCTAACTACACCTATCCGTATATGAGAAAACAGAGTGAAACGTGAAAATTGAAACTGTTACTGCAAACGAATGCTACAACCTAGAAGAACGAAATTTGGGCAGCCAAGTGGGATTGTTGTAGTGACCATTACCTGAAAGTATCATGAAGATTGGATGAAAAAATGTATGCTGATATTTCAGGACTTTTGTAGTTTTTTGGAAGATTGGAAACCCCTTTCAATGAAGGTGTTTTTCGCCCATCTCTGCTTAGGGCTACATCAAGAGGAAGCAATCCATAGAGATAGCACTTAGAACTACTTCATTCTGTGAAGTTTCAAGAAGCTAGCACAAACCGTGTTTGATTTACCGTTCCAACTAGATCTATCCATATTGCAGAAAACAGAGTGAAACCTAACAATCGAAACTCTTAGTGCAAACGAATGCTTCAACCTAGAAGTACGAAACTTGGGCAGCCAAGTGAGATTGTTGTAGTGATGATTACCTGAAAGTATTGTGAAGATTGGATGAAAAAATATATGCTGAGAATTCAGGAGACTCATGGTTTTTTGGAAGCTTGGAAGACCTTTTCAATGAAGGTGTTTGCCCGCAAGTCTCTGCTTAGGGCTTAATCAAGCGGAAACAAACCATAGAGATAGAACATGGAACTACTTCATTGTGTCAAGTTTCAAGAAGCTAGCACAAACCGTGTTTGATTGAGAGTTCTAACTACACCTATCCGTATATGAGAAAACAGAGTGAAACGTGAAAATTGAAACTGTTACTGCAAACGAATGCTTCAACCTAGAAGAACGAAAGTTGGGCAGCCAAGTGGGATTGTTGTAGTGATCATTACCTGAAAGTATCATGAAGATTGGTTGAAAAAATATATTCAGAGATTTCAGGAATTTTGTAGATTTTGGAAGATTGGAAACCCCTTTCAATGAAGGTGTTTTTCGCCCATCTCTGCTTAGGGCTACATCAAGAGGAAACAAAGCATAGAGATAGCACTTAGAACTACTTCATTCTGTGAAGTTTCAAGAAGCTAGCACAAACCGTGATTGATTTACAGTTCCAACTACATCTATCCATATAGGAGAAAACAGAGTGAAACCTAACAATCGAAACTGTTAGTGCAAACGAATGATTCAACGTAGAATTACAAAACTTGGGCAGCCAAGTGAGATTGTTGTAGTGATGATTACCTGAAAGTATTGTGAAGATTGGATGAAAAAATATATGCTGAGAATTCAGGAGACTCATGGTTTTTTGGAAGCTTGGAAGACCTTTTCAATGAAAGTTTGTGCCCGACAGGCTCTGCTTAGGGCTACATCAAGCGGAAACAAACCATAGAGATAGAACATGGAACTACTTCATTGTGTCAAGTTTCGAGAAGCTAGCACAAACCGTGTTTGATTTAGCGTTCTAACTACACCTATCCGTATATGAGAAAACAGAGTGAAAAGTGAAAATTGAAACTGTTACTGCAAACGAATGCTTCAACCTAGAAGAACGAAAGTTGGGCAGCCAAGTGGGATTGTTGTAGTGACCATTACCTGAAAGTATCATGAAGATTGGATGAAAAAATATATGCAGAGATTTCAGGAATTTTGTAGATTTTGGAAGATTGGAAACCCCTTTCAATGAAGGTGTTTTTCGCCCATCTCTGCTTAGGGCTACATCAAGAGGAAACAAAGCATAGAGATAGCACTTAGAACTACTTCATTCTGTGAAGTTTCAAGAAGCTAGCCCAAACCGTGTTTGATTTACAGTTCCAACTACATCTATCCATATAGGAGAAAACAGAGAGAAACCTAACAATCGAAACTGTTAGTGCAATCGAATGATTCAACCTAGAATTACAAAACTTGGGCAGCCAAGTGAGATTGTTGTAGTGATGATTACCTGAAAGTATTGTGAAGATTGGATGAAAAAATATATGCTGAGAATTCAGGAGACTCATGGTTTTTTGGAAGCTTGGAAGACCTATTCAATGAAAGTTTGTTTCCGACAATCTCTGCTTAGGGCTTATTCAAGTGGAAACAAACCATAGAGATAGAACATGGAACTACTTCATTCTGTCAAGTTTCAAGAAGCTAGCACAAACCGTTTTTGATTTAGAGTTCTAACTACACCTATCCGTATATGAGAAAACAGAGTGAAACGTGAAAATTGAAACTGTTACTGCAAACGAATGCTTCAACCTAGAAGAACGAAAGTTGGGCAGCCAAGTGGGATTGTTGTAGCGACCATTACCTGAAAGTATCATGAAGATTGGATGAAAAAATGTATGCTGATATTTCAGGAATTTTGTAGTTTTTTGGAAGGTTGGAAACCCCTTTCAATGAAGGTGTTTTTCGCCCATCTCTGCTTAGGGCTACATCAAGAGGAAACAATCCATAGAGATAGCACTTAGAACTACTTCATTCTGTGAAGTTTCAACACGCTAGCACAAACCGTGTTTGATTTACGGTTCCAACTAGATCTATCCATATAGCAGAAAACAGAGTGAAACCTAACAATCGAAACTGTTAGTGCAAACGAATGCTTCAACCTAGAAGTACGAAACTTGGGCAGCCAAGTGAGATTGTTGTAGTGATGATTACCTGAAAGTATTGTGAAGATTGGATGAAAAAATATATGCTGAGAATTCAGGAGACTCATGGTTTTTTGGAAGCTTGGAAGACCTTTTCAATGTAAGTTTGTGCCCGACAGGCTCTGCTTAGGGCTTAATCAAGCGGAAACAAACCATAGAGATAGAACATGGAACTACTTCATTGTGTCAAGTTTCAAGAAGCTAGCACAAACCGTGTTTGATTGAGAGTTCTAACTACACCTATCCGTATATGAGAAAACAGAGTGAAACGTGAAAATTGAAACTGTTACTGCAAACGAATGCTTCAACCTAGAAGAACGAAAGTTGGGCAGCCAAGTGGGATTGTTGTAGTGATCATTACCTGAAAGTATCATGAAGATTGGTTGAAAAAATATATTCAGAGATTTCAGGAATTTTGTAGATTTTGGAAGATTGGAAACCCCTTTCAATGAAGGTGTTTTTCGCCCATCTCTGCTTAGGGCTACATCAAGAGGAAACAAAGCATAGAGATAGCACTTAGAACTACTTCATTCTGTGAAGTTTCAAGAAGCTAGCACAAACCGTGATTGATTTACAGTTCCAACTACATCTATCCATATAGGAGAAAACAGAGTGAAACCTAACAATCGAAACTGTTAGTGCAAACGAATGATTCAACGTAGAATTACAAAACTTGGGCAGCCAAGTGAGATTGTTGTAGTGATGATTACCTGAAAGTATTGTGAAGATTGGATGAAAAAATATATGCTGAGAATTCAGGAGACTCATGGTTTTTTGGAAGCTTGGAAGACCTTTTCAATGAAAGTTTGTGCCCGACAGGCTCTGCTTAGGGCTACATCAAGCGGAAACAAACCATAGAGATAGAACATGGAACTACTTCATTGTGTCAAGTTTCGAGAAGCTAGCACAAACCGTGTTTGATTTAGCGTTCTAACTACACCTATCCGTATATGAGAAAACAGAGTGAAAAGTGAAAATTGAAACTGTTACTGCAAACGAATGCTTCAACCTAGAAGAACGAAAGTTGGGCAGCCAAGTGGGATTGTTGTAGTGACCATTACCTGAAAGTATCATGAAGATTGGATGAAAAAATATATGCAGAGATTTCAGGAATTTTGTAGATTTTGGAAGATTGGAAACCCCTTTCAATGAAGGTGTTTTTCGCCCATCTCTGCTTAGGGCTACATCAAGAGGAAACAAAGCATAGAGATAGCACTTAGAACTACTTCATTCTGTGAAGTTTCAAGAAGCTAGCCCAAACCGTGTTTGATTTACAGTTCCAACTACATCTATCCATATAGGAGAAAACAGAGAGAAACCTAACAATCGAAACTGTTAGTGCAATCGAATGATTCAACCTAGAATTACAAAACTTGGGCAGCCAAGTGAGATTGTTGTAGTGATGATTACCTGAAAGTATTGTGAAGATTGGATGAAAAAATATATGCTGAGAATTCAGGAGACTCATGGTTTTTTGGAAGCTTGGAAGACCTATTCAATGAAAGTTTGTTTCCGACAATCTCTGCTTAGGGCTTATTCAAGTGGAAACAAACCATAGAGATAGAACATGGAACTACTTCATTCTGTCAAGTTTCAAGAAGCTAGCACAAACCGTTTTTGATTTAGAGTTCTAACTACACCTATCCGTATATGAGAAAACAGAGTGAAACGTGAAAATTGAAACTGTTACTGCAAACGAATGCTTCAACCTAGAAGAACGAAAGTTGGGCAGCCAAGTGGGATTGTTGTAGCGACCATTACCTGAAAGTATCATGAAGATTGGATGAAAAAATGTATGCTGATATTTCAGGAATTTTGTAGTTTTTTGGAAGGTTGGAAACCCCTTTCAATGAAGGTGTTTTTCGCCCATCTCTGCTTAGGGCTACATCAAGAGGAAACAATCCATAGAGATAGCACTTAGAACTACTTCATTCTGTGAAGTTTCAACACGCTAGCACAAACCGTGTTTGATTTACGGTTCCAACTAGATCTATCCATATAGCAGAAAACAGAGTGAAACCTAACAATCGAAACTGTTAGTGCAAACGAATGCTTCAACCTAGAAGTACGAAACTTGGGCAGCCAAGTGAGATTGTTGTAGTGATGATTACCTGAAAGTATTGTGAAGATTGGATGAAAAAATATATGCTGAAAATTCAGGAGACTCATGGTTTTTTGGAAGCTTGGAAGACCTTTTCAATGTAAGTTTGTGCCCGACAGGCTCTGCTTAGGGCTTAATCAAGCGGAAACAAACCATAGAGATAGAACATGGAACTACTTCATTGTGTCAAGTTTCAAGAAGCTAGCACAAACCGTGTTTGATTGAGAGTTCTAACTACACCTATCCGTATATGAGAAAACAGAGTGAAACGTGAAAATTGAAACTGTTACTGCAAACGAATGCTTCAACCTAGAACAACGAAAGTTGGGCAGCCAAGTGGGATTGTTGTAGTGACCATTACCTGAAAGTATCATGAAGATTGGATGAAAAAATGTATGCTGATATTTCAGGACTTTTGTAGTTTTTTGGAAGATTGGAAACCCCTTTCAATGAAGGTGTTTTTCGCCCATCTCTGCTTAGGGCTACATCAAGAGGAAACAAACCATATAGAGAGCACTTAGAACTACTTCATTCTGTGAAGTTTCAAGAAGCTAGCACAAACCGTGTTTGATTTACAGTTCCAACTACATCTATCCATATAGGAGAAAACAGAGTGAAACCTAACAATCGAAACTGTTAGTGCAAACGAATGATTCAACCTAGAATTACAAAACTTGGGCAGCCAAGTGAGATTGTTGTAGTGATGATTACCTGAAAGTATTGTGAAGATTGGATGAAAAAATATATGCTGAGAATTCAGGAGACTCATGTTTTTTTGGAAGCTTGGAAGACATTTTCAATGAAAGTTTGTGCCCGACAGGCTCTGCTTAGGGCTACATCAAGCAGAAACAAACCATAGAGATAGAACATGGAACTACTTCATTGTGTCAAGTTTGGGGAGCTAGCAGAAACCGTGTTTGATTTAGAGTTCTAACTACACCTATCCGTATATGAGAAAACAGAGTGAAAAGTGAAAATTGAAACTGTTACTGCAAACGAATGCTTCAACCTAGAAGAACGAAAGTTGGGCAGCCAAGTGGGATTGTTGTAGTGACCATTACCTGAAAGTATCATGAAGATTGGATGAAAAAATGTATGCTGATATTTCAGGACTTTTGTAGTTTTTTGGAAGATTGGAAACCCCTTTCAATGAAGGTGTTTTTCGCCCATCTCTGCTTAGGGCTACATCAAGAGGAAACAATCCATAGAGATAGCACTTAGAACTACTTCATTCTGTGAAGTTTCAAGAAGCTAGCACAAACCGTGTTTGAATTACGGTTCCAACTAGATCTATTCATATAGCAGAAAATAGAGTGAAACCTAACAATCGAAACTGTTAGTGCAAACGAATGCTTCAACCTAGAAGTACGAAACTTGGGCAGCCAAGTGAGATTGTTGTAGTGATGATTACCTGAAAGTATTGTGAAGATTGGATGAAAAAATATATGCTGAGAATTCAGGAGACTCATGGTTTTTTGGAAGCTTGGAAGACCTTTTCAATGTAAGTTTGTGCCCGAGGCTCTGCTTAGGCCTTAATCAAGCGGAAACAAACCATAGAGATAGAACATGGAACTACTTCATTGTGTCAAGTTTCAAGAAGCTAGCACAAACCGTGTTTGATTGAGAGTTCTAACTACACCTATCCTTATATGAGAAAACAGAGTGAAACGTGAAAATTGAAACTGTTACTGCAAACGAATGCTTCAACCTAGAAGAACGAAAGTTGGGCAGCCAAGTGGGATTGTTGTAGTGACCATTACCTGAAGTATCACGAAGATTGGATGAAAAAATGTATGCTGATATTTCAGGACTTTTGTAGTTTTTTGGAAGATTGGAAACCCCTTTCAATGAAGGTGTTTTTCGCCCATCTCTGCTTAGGGCTACATCAAGAGGAAACAAACCATAGAGAGAGCACTTAGAACTACTTCATTCTGTGAAGTTTCAAGAAGCTAGCACAAACCGTGTTTGATTTACAGTTCCAACTACATCTATCCATATAGGAGAAAACAGAGTGAAACCTAACAATCGAAACTGTTAGTGCAAACGAATGATTCAATCTAGAATTACAAAACTTGGGCAGCCAAGTGAGATTGTTGTAGTGATGATTACCTGAAAGTATTGTGAAGATTGGATGAAAAAATATATGCTGAGAATTCAGGAGACTCATGGTTTTTTGGAAGCTTGGAAGACGTTTTCAATGAAAGTTTCTGCCCGACAGGCTCTGCTTAGGGCTACATCAGGCAGAAACAAACCATAGGGATAGAACATGGAACTACTTCATTGTGTCAAGTTTCAAGAAGCTAGCACAAACCGTGTTTGATTTAGAGTTCTACCTACACCTATCCGTATATGAGAAAACAGAGTGAAAAGTGAAAATTGAAACTGTTACTGCAAACGAATGCTTCAACCTAGAAGAACAAAAGTTGGGCAGCCAAGTGGGATTGTTGTAGTGACCATTACCTGAAAGTATCATGAAGATTGGATGAAAAAATGTATGCTGATATTTCAGGACTTTTGTAGTTTTTTGGAAGATTGGAAACCCCTTTCAATGAAGGTGTTTTTCGCCCATCTCTGCTTAGGGCTACATCAAGAGGAAACAATCCATAGAGATAGCACTTAGAACTACTTCATTCTGTGAAGTTTCAAGAAGCTAGCACAAACCGTGTTTGATTTACGGTTCCAACTACATCTATCCATATAGCAGAAAACAGAGTGAAACCAAACAATCGAAACTGTTAGTGCAAACGAATGCTTCAACCTAGAAGTACGAAACTTGGGCAGCCAAGTGAGATTGTTGTAGTGATGATTACCTGAAAGTATTGTGAAGATTGGATGAAAAAATATATGCTGAGAATTCAGGAGACTCATGGTTTTTTGGAAGCTTGGAAGACCTTTTCAATGTAAGTTTATGCCCGACAGGCTCTGCTTAGGGCTTAATCAAGCAGAAACAAACCATAGAGATAGAACATGGAACTACTTCTTTGTGTCAAGTTTCAAGAAGCTATCACAAACCGTTTTTGATTTAGAGTTCTAACTACACCTATCCGTATATGAGAAAACAGAGTGAAACGTGAAAATTGAAACTGTTACTGCAAACGAATGCTTCAACCTAGAAGAACGAAAGTTGGGCAGCCAAGTGGGATTGTTGTAGTGACCATTACCTGAAGTATCACGAAGATTGGATGAAAAAATATATGCTGATATTTCAGGACTTTTGTAGTTTTTTGGAAGATTGGAAACCCCTTTCAATGAAGGTTTTTTTCGCCCATCTCTGCTTAGGGCTACATCAAGAGGAAACAATCCATAGAGATAGCACTTAGAACTACTTCATTCTGTGAAGTTTCAAGAAGCTAGCACAAACCGTGTTTGATTTATGGTTCCAACTAGATCTATCCATATAGCAGAAAAAGAGTGAAACCTAACAATCGAAACTGTTAGTGCAAACGAATGCTTCAACCTAGAAGTACGAAACTTGGGCAGCCAAGTGAGATTGTTGTAGTGATGATTACCTGAAAGTATTGTGAAGATTGGATGAAAAAATATATGCTGAGAATTCAGGAGACTCATGGTTTTTTGGAAGATTGGAAGACCTTTTCAATGAAGGTGTTTGCCCGCAAGTCTCTGCTTAGGGCTTAATCAAGCGAAAACAAACCATAGAGATAGAACATGGAACTACTTCATTGTGTCAGGTTTCAAGAAGCTAGCACAAACCGTGTTTGATTTAGAGTTCTAACTACACCTATCCGTATATGAGTAAACAGAGTGAAACGTGAAAATTGAAACTGTTACTGCAAACGAATGCTTCAACCTAGAAGAACGAAAGTTGGGCAGCCAAGTGGGATTGTTGTAGTGATCATTACCTGAAAGTATCATGAAGATTGGATGAAAAAATATATGCTGATATTTCAGGACTTTTGTAGTTTTTTGGAAGATTGCAAACCCCTTTCAATGAAGGTGATTTTCGCCCATCTCTGCTTAGGGCTACATCAAGATGAAACAATCCATAGACATAGCACTTAGAACTACTTCATTCTGTGAAGTTTCAAGAAGCTAGCACAAACCGTGTTTGATTTACAGTTCCAACTACATCTATCCATATAGGAGAAAACAGAGTGAAACCTAACAATCTAAACTGTTAGTGCAAACGAATGATTCAACCTAGAATTATGAAACTTGGGCAGCCAAGTGAGATTGTTGTAGTGATGATTACCTGAAAGTATTGTGAAGATTGGATGAAAAAATATATGCTGAGAATTCAGGAGAGTCATGGTTTTTTGGAAGCCTGGAAGACCTTTTAAATGAAAGTTTGTGCCCGACAGGCTCTGCTTAGGGCTACATCAAGCAGAAACAAACCATAGAGATAGAAGATGGAACTACTTCATTGTGTCAAGTTTCGAGAAGCTAGCACAAACCGTGTTTGATTTAGACTTCTAACAACACCTATCCGTATATGAGAAAACAGAGTGAAAAGTGAAAATTGAAACTGTTACTGCAAACGAATGCTTCAACCTAGAAGAACGAAAGTTGGGCAGCCAAGTGGGATTGTTGTAGTGATCATTACCTGAAAGTATCATGAAGATTGGATGAAAAAATATATGCAGAGATTTCAGGAATTTTGTAGATTTTGGAAGATTGGAAACCCCTTTCAATGAAGGTGTCTTTCGCCCATCTCTGCTTAGGGCTACATCAAGAGGAAACAAACCATAGAGATAGCACTTAGAACTACTTCATTCTGTGAAGTTTCAAGAAGCTAGCACAAACCGTGTTTGATTTACAGTTCCAACTACATCTATCCATATATGAGAAAACAGAGTGAAACCTAACAATCGAAACTGTTAGTGCAAACGAATGATTCAACCTAGAATTACAAAACTTGGGCAGCCAAGTGAGATTGTTGTAGTGATGATTACCTGAAAGTATTGTGAAGATTGGATGAAAAAATATATGCTGAGAATTCAGGAGACTCATGGTTTTTTGGAAGCTTGGAAGACCTTTTCAATGAAAATTTGTGCCCGACAGGCTCTGCTTAGGGCTACATCAAGCAGAAACAAACCATAGAGATAGAACATGAAACTACTTCATTGTGTCAAGTTTCGAGAAGCTAGCACAAACCGTGTTTGATTTAGAGTTCTAACTACACCTATCCGTATATGAGAAAACAGAGTAAAACGTGAAAATTGAAACTGTTACTGCAAACGAATCCTTCAACCTAGAAGAACGAAAGTTGGGCAGCCAAGTGGGATTGTTGTAGTGACCATTACCTGAAAGTATCATGAAGATTGGATGAAAAAATGTATGCTGATATTTCAGGACTTTTGTAGTTTTTTGGAAGATTGCAAACCCCTTTCAATGAAGGTGTTTTTCGCCCATCTCTGCTTAGGGCTACATCAAGAGGAAACAATCCATAGAGATAGCACTTAGAACTACTTCATTCTGTGAAGTTTCAAGAAGCTAGCACAAACCGTGTTTGATTTATGGTTCCAACTAGATCTATCCATATAGCAGAAAACAGAGTGAAACCTAACAATCGAAACTGTTAGTGCAAACGATTGCTTCAACCAAGAATTACGAAACTTGGGCAGCCAAGTGAGATTGTTGTAGTGATGATTACCTGAAAGTATTGTGAAGATTGGATGAAAAAATATATGCTGAGAATTCAGGAGACTCATGGTTTTTTGGGAGCTTGGAAGACCTTTTCAATGAAGGTGTTTGCCCGCAAGTCTCTGCTTAGGGCTTAATCAAGCGGAAACAAACCATAGAGATAGAAGATGGAACTACTTCATTGTGTCAAGTTTCGAAAAGCTAGCACAAACCGTGTTTGATTTAGACTTCTAACTACACCTATCCGTATATGAGAAAACAGAGTGAAAAGTGAAAATTGAAACTGTTACTGCAAACGAATGCTTCAACCTAGAAGAACGAAAGTTGGGCAGCCAAGTGGGATTGTTGTAGTGACCATTACCTGAAAGTATCATGAAGATTGGATGAAAAAATGTATGCTGATATTTCAGGACTTTTGTAGTTTTTTGGAAGCTTGGCAACCCCTTTCAAGAAGTGTTTTTCGCCCATCTCTGCTTAGGGTACATCAAGAGGAAACAATCCATAGAGATAGAACATAGAACTACTTCATTTGTGAAGTTTCAAGAATCTAGCACAAACCGTGTTTGATTTACAGTTCAAACACATCTATCTATATAGCAGAAAACAGAGTGAAACCTAACAATCAAACTGTTAGTGCAAACGAATCGCTTGAACCTAGAAGTACGAAACTTGGGCAGCCAAGTGAGATTGTTGTAGTGATGATTACCTGACAAGTATCTGAAGATTGATGAAAAAATATATGCTGAGATTTCAGGAGACTAATGGTTTTTTGGAAGCTTGGCAGACCCCTCAACGAAGGTGTTTGCGCAAGTCCTGCATAGGGTTAATCAAGCGGAAACAAACCATAGAGATAGAACATAGAACTACTTCATTTTGTCAAGTTTCAAGAAGCTAGCACAAACCGTGTTTGATTTAGAGTTCTAACTACACCTATCCATATATGAGAAAAACAGAGTGAAACCTGAAAATTGAAACTGTTACTGCAAACGAATGCTTCAACCTAGAAGAATGAAATTGGGCAGCCAAGTGGGATTGTTGTAGGTGATCATTACCTAAAGTTTCATCAAGATTGGATGAAAAAATATATGCAGAGATTTCAGGAAATTTTGTAGATTTTGGAAGCTTGGCAACCCCTTTCAATGAAGGTGTTTTTCGCCCATCTCTGCTTAGGGCTACATCAAGAGGAAACAAACCATAGAGATAGCACTTAGAACTACTTCATTTGTAAGTTTCAAAAGCTAGCACAAACCGTGTTTGATTTACAGTTTCCAACACATCTATCCATATAGGAGAAAACAGAGTGAAACCTAACAATCAAACTGTTAGCTGGAAACGAACGCTTGAACCTAGAAGAGTGAAAGTTGGGCAGCCAAGTGGGATTAGTGAACTGATCATTACCACCAAGTATCATCAAGATTTGGTGAAAAAATGTTTGCTGAGATTTCAGCAAACTAGTAGTTTTTTGGAAGCATGGCAACCCCTTTCAAACGAAAGTGTTTTTCGCCAGTCTCTGCATGGGGTACTTCAAGAGGAAACAAACCATAGAGATAGAACTTAGAACTACTTCATTTTGTCAAGTTTCAAGGAGCTAGCACAAACCGTGTTTGATTTAGAGTTTCAAACACATCTATCTATATAGCAGAAAACAGAGTGAAACAAAAAATTCAAACTGTTACTGGAAACGATCGCTTGAACCTAGAAGAGTGAAAGTTGGGCAGCCAAGTGGGATTAGTGAACTGATCATTATCACCAAGTATCATCAAGATTTCGTGAAAAAATGTTTGCTGAGATTTCAGCAAACTAGTAGTTTTTTGGAAGCATGGCAACCCCTCTCAAACGAAAGTGTTTTTCGCCAGTTTCTGCATGGGGTACTTCAAGAGGAAACAAACCATAGAGATAGAACTTAGAACTACTTCATTTTGTCAAGTTTCAAGGAGCTAGCACAAACCGTGTTTGATTTAGAGTTTCAAACACATCTATCTATATAGCAGAAAAC
>NW_027510516.1:0-33303 GCF_048772815.1 Callospermophilus lateralis | reverse complement strand
CTCTCTCTCTCACTGCCCCCAGCTCTCTCTCTCACTGCCCCCCAGCTCTCTCTCTCCTGCCCCCAGCTCTCTCTCTCTCACTGCCCCCAGCTCTCTCTCTCCCTGCCCCAGCTCTCCTCTCACTGCCCCCAGCTCTCTCTCTCCCTGCCCCCAGCTCTCTCTCTCACTGCCCCCAGCTCTCTCTCTCACTGCCCCCAGCTCTCTCTCTCACTGCCCCCAGCTCTCTCTCTCTACTGCCCCCAGCTCTCTCTCTCTCACTGCCCCCAGCCTCCTCTCTCCCTGCCCCAGCTCTCTCTCTCTCCCTGCCCCCAGCTCTCTCTCTCACTGCCCCCAGCTCTCTCTCTCCACTGCCCCCAGCTCTCTCTCTCACTGCCCCCAGCTCTCTCTCTCACTGCCCCCAGCTCTCTCTCTCTCCTGCCCCCAGCTCTCTCTCTCACTGCCCCCAGCTCTCTCTCCCTGCCCCCAGCTCTCTCTCTCACTGCCCCAGCTCTCTCTCACTGCCCCCAGCTCTCTCTCTCACTGCCCCCAGCTCTCTCTCTCACTGCCCCCAGCTCTCTCTCTCCCTGCCCCAGCTCTCTCTCTCACTGCCCCCAGCTCTCTCTCTCACTGCCCCCAGCTCTCTCCTCACTGCCCCCAGCTCTCTCTCTCACTGCCCCCAGCTCTCTCTCTCTCACTGCCCCCAGCTCTCTCTCTCACTGCCCCCAGCTCTCTCTCTCACTGCCCCCAGCTCTCTCTCTCACTGCCCCCAGCTCTCTCTCTCACTGCCCCCAGCTCTCTCTCTCACTGCCCCCAGCTCTCTCTCTCACTGCCCCCAGCTCTCTCTCTCACTGCCCCCAGCTCTCTCTCTCACTGCCCCCAGCTCTCTCTCTCACTGCCCCAGCTCTCTCTCTCTCACTGCCCCCAGCTCTCTCTCTCACTGCCCCCAGCTCTCTCTCACTGCCCCCAGCTCTCTCTCTCTCACTGCCCCCAGCTCTCTCTCTCACTGCCCCCAGCTCTCTCTCTCACTGCCCCCAGCTCTCTCTCTCACTGCCCCCAGCTCTCTCTCACTGCCCCCAGCTCTCTCTCTCACTGCCCCCAGCTCTCTCTCACTGCCCCCAGCTCTCTCTCTCTCACTGCCCCCAGCTCTCTCTCTCACTGCCCCCAGCTCTCTCTCTCTCACTGCCCCCAGCTCTCTCTCTCACTGCCCCCAGCTCTCTCTGCTCTCTCTCACTGCCCCCAGCTCTCTCTCTCACTGCCCCCAGCTCTCTCTCTCACTGCCCCCAGCTCTCTCTCTCACTGCCCCCAGCTCTCTCTCTCTCCTGCCCCCAGCTCTCTCTCTCACTGCCCCCAGCTCTCTCTCTCACTGCCCCCAGCTCTCTCTCTCACTGCCCCCAGCTCTCTCTCTCACTGCCCCCAGCTCTCTCTCTCACTGCCCCCAGCTCTCTCTCTCACTGCCCCCAGCTCTCTCTCTCACTGCCCCCAGCTCTCTCTCTCACTGCCCCCAGCTCTCTCTCTCACTGCCCCCAGCTCTCTCTCTCACTGCCCCCAGCTCTCTCTCTCACTGCCCCCAGCTCTCTCTCTCACTGCCCCCAGCTCTCTCTCTCACTGCCCCCAGCTCTCTCTCTCACTGCCCCCAGCTCTCTCTTCACTGCCCCCAGCTCTCTCTCTCACTGCCCCCAGCTCTCTCTCTCACTGCCCCCAGCCTCCCAGCTCTCTCTCTCACTGCCCCCAGCTCTCTCTCTCACTGCCCCCAGCTCTCTCTCTCTGCCCCCAGCTCTCTCTCTCACTGCCCCCAGCTCTCTCTCTCTCACTGCCCCCAGCTCTCTCTCTCACTGCCCCCAGCTCTCTCTCTCACTGCCCCCAGCTCTCTCTCTCTCTCACTGCCCCCAGCTCTCTCTCTCACTGCCCCCAGCTCTCTCTCTCACTGCCCCCAGCTCTCTCTCTCACTGCCCCCAGCTCTCTCTCTTCACTGCCCCAGCTCTCTCTCTCACTGCCCCCAGCTCTCTCTCTCACTGCCCCCAGCTCTCTCTCTCACTGCCCCCAGCTCTCTCTCTCTCACTGCCCCCAGCTCTCTCTCTCACTGCCCCCAGCTCTCTCTCTCACTGCCCCCAGCTCTCTCTCTCACTGCCCTGCCCCCAGCTCTCTCTCTCACTGCCCCCAGCTCTCTCTCTCACTGCCCCCAGCTCTCTCTCTCACTGCCCCCAGCTCTCTCTCTCACTGCCCCCAGCTCTCTCTCTCTCACTGCCCCCAGCTCTCTCTCTCACTGCCCCCAGCTCTCTCTCCACTGCCCCCAGCTCTCTCTCTCACTGCCCCCAGCTCTCTCTCTCACTGCCCCCAGCTCTCTCTCTCACTGCCCCCAGCTCTCTCTCTCACTGCCCCCAGCTCTCTCTCTCTCACTGCCCCCAGCTCTCCTCTCACTGCCCCCAGCTCTCTCTCTCCACTGCCCCCAGCTCTCTCTCTCACTGCCCCCAGCTCTCTCTCTCACTGCCCCCAGCTCTCTCTCTCACTGCCCCCAGCTCTCTCTCTCACTGCCCCCAGCTCTCTCTCTCACTGCCCCCAGCTCTCTCTCTCACTGCCCCCAGCTCTCTCTCACTGCCCCCAGCTCTCTCTCTCACTGCCCCCAGCTCTCTCTCTCACTGCCCCCAGCTCTCTCTCTCTCACTGCCCCCAGCTCTCTCTCTCACTGCCCCCAGCTCTCTCTCTCACTGCCCCAGCTCTCTCTCTCACTGCCCCCAGCTCTCTCTCTCACTGCCCCCAGCTCTCTCTCTCACTGCCCCCAGCTCTCTCTCTCACTGCCCCCAGCTCTCTCTCTCACTGCCCCAGCTCTCTCTCTCTCACTGCCCCCAGCTCTCTCTCTCACTGCCCCCAGCTCTCTCTCTCACTGCCCCAGCTCTCTCTCCCTGCTCCAGCTCTCTCTCTCACTGCCCCCAGCTCTCTCTCACTGCCCCCAGCTCTCTCTCTCCTGCCCCCAGCTCTCTCTCTCCACTGCCCCCAGCTCTCTCTCTCACTGCCCCCAGCTCTCTCTCTCACTGCCCCCAGCTCTCTCTCTCACTGCCCCCAGCTCTCTCTCCTACTGCCCCCAGCTCTCTCTCCCTGCCCCAGCTCTCTCTCTCACTGCCCCCAGCTCTCTCTCTCACTGCCCCCAGCTCTCTCTCTCCTGCCCCCAGCTCTCTCTCACTGCCCCCAGCTCTCTCTCTCACTGCCCCCAGCTCTCTCTCTCACTGCCCCCAGCTCTCTCTCTCACTGCCCCCAGCTCTCTCTCTCACTGCCCCAGCTCTCTCTCTCACTGCCCCCAGCTCTCTCTCTCACTGCCCCCAGCTCTCTCTCTCACTGCCCCCAGCTCTCTCTCTCACTGCCCCCAGCTCTCTCTCCCTGCCCCCAGCTCTCTCTCTCACTGCCCCCAGCTCTCTCTCTCCCTGCCCCCAGCTCTCTCTCTCACTGCCCCCAGCTCTCTCTCACTGCCCCCAGCTCTCTCTCTCACTGCCCCCAGCTCTCTCTCTCCCTGCCCCCAGCTCTCTCTCTCTCACTGCCCCCAGCTCTCTCTCTCTCCCTGCCAGCTCTCTCTCCCTGCCCCCAGCTCTCTCTCTCACTGCCCCCAGCTCTCTCTCCCTGCCCCCAGCTCTCTCTCTCACTGCCCCCAGCTCTCTCTCTCCTGCCCCCAGCTCTCTCCTCCCTGCCCCCAGCTCTCTCTCTCACTGCCCCCAGCTCTCTCTCTCTCCCTGCCCCCAGCTCTCTCTCTACTGCCCCCAGCTCTCTCTCTCTCCTGCCCCCAGCTCTCTCTCTCACTGCCCCAGCTCTCTCTCCCTGCCCCCAGCTCTCTCTCTCACTGCCCCCAGCTCTCTCTCTCACTGCCCCCAGCTCTCTCTCTCCACTGCCCCCAGCTCTCTCTCTCTCACTGCCCCCAGCTCTCTCTCTCACTGCCCCCAGCTCTCTCTCTCTCCCTGCCCCCAGCTCTCTCTCTCTCCCTGCCCCCAGCTCTCTCTCCCTGCCCCCAGCTCTCTCTCTCCTGCCCCCAGCTCTCTCTCTCTCACTGCCCCCAGCTCTCTCTCTCTGCCCCCAGCTTCCTCACTGCCCCCAGCTCTCTCTCTCACTGCCCCCAGCTCTCTCTCTCACTGCCCCCAGCTCTCTCTCTCACTGCCCCCAGCTCTCTCTCCTGCTCCAGCTCTCCTCTCACTGCCCCCAGCTCTCTCTCTCACTGCCCCCAGCTCTCTCTCTCTCACTGCCCCCAGCTCTCTCTCACCCTGCCCCCAGCTCTCTCTCTTCACTGCCCCCAGCTCTCTCTCTCACTGCCCCCAGCTCTCTCTCTCACTGCCCCCAGCTCTCTCTCTCACTGCCCCCAGCTCTCTCTCCCTGCCCCAGCTCTCTCTCTCACTGCCCCCAGCTCTCTCTCTCACTGCCCCCAGCTCTCTCTCTCACTGCCCCCAGCTCTCTCTCTCCACTGCCCCCAGCTCTCTCTCTCTCACTGCCCCCAGCTCTCTCTCCTGCTCCCAGCTCTCTCTCTCCCTGCCCCCAGCTCTCTCTCTCACTGCCCCCAGCTCTCTCCTGCCCCCAGCTCTCTCTCTCACTGCCCCAGCTCTCTCTCTCTCCCTGCCCCAGCTCTCTCTCTCACTGCCCCCCAGCTCTCTCTCCCTGCCCCCAGCTCTCTCTCTCACTGCCCCCAGCTCTCTCTCTCACTGCCCCCAGCTCTCTCTCTCCCTGCCCCCAGCTCTCTCTCTCTCACTGCCCCCAGCTCTCTCTCTCACTGCCCCCAGCTCTCTCTCCCTGCCCCCAGCTCTCTCTCTCACTGCCCCCAGCTCTCTCTCTCTCCCTGCCCCCAGCTCTCTCTTCTCACTGCCCCCAGCTCTCTCTCTCACTGCCCAGCTCTCTCTCTCCTGCCCCCAGCTCTCTCTCTCTCACTGCCCCCAGCTCTCTCTCTCTCCCTGCCCCCAGCTCTTCTCTCTCACTGCCCCCAGCTCTCTCTCTCCCTGCCCCCAGCTCTCTCTCTCTCACTGCCCCCAGCTCTCTCTCTCACTGCCCCCAGCTCTCTCTCCTGCCCCCAGCTCTCTCTCTCACTGCCCCCAGCTCTCTCTCTCCCTGCCCCCAGCTCTCTCTCTCTCACTGCCCCCAGCTCTCTTCTCACTGCCCCCAGCTCTCTCTCTCACTGCCCCCAGCTCTCTCTCCTGCCCCCAGCTCTCTCTCTCACTGCCCCCAGCTCTCTCTCCCTGCCCCAGCTCTCTCTCTCACTGCCCCCAGCTCTCTCTCTCACTGCCCCCAGCTCTCTCTCCCTGCTCCCAGCTCTCTCTCTCACTGCCCCCAGCTCTCTCTCTCTCTCACTGCCCCCAGCTCTCTCTCTCACTGCCCCCAGCTCTCTCTCTCTCACTGCCCCCAGCTCTCTCTCTCACTGCCCCAGCTCTCTCTCTCACTGCCCCCAGCTCTCTCTCTCACTGCCCCCAGCTCTCTCTCTCACTGCCCCCAGCTCTCTCTCTCACTGCCCCCAGCTCTCTCTCTCACTGCCCCCAGCTCTCTCTCTCACTGCCCCCAGCTCTCTCTCTCACTGCCCCCAGCTCTCTCTCCCTGCTCCCAGCTCTCTCTCTCTCACTGCCCCCAGCTCTCTCTCTCTCACTGCCCCCAGCTCTCTCTCTCTCACTGCCCCCAGCTCTCTCTCTCACTGCCCCCAGCTCTCTCTCTCACTGCCCCCAGCTCTCTCTCTCACTGCCCCAGCTCTCTCTCTCACTGCCCCCAGCTCTCTCTCTCACTGCCCCAGCTCTCTCTCTCACTGCCCCCAGCTCTCTCTCTCTCACTGCCCCCAGCTCTCTCTCTCTCACTGCCCCCAGCTCTCTCTCTCTCACTGCCCCCAGCTCTCTCTCTCACTGCCCCCAGCTCTCTCTCTCACTGCCCCCAGCTCTCTCTCTCACTGCCCCCAGCTCTCTCTCTCACTGCCCCCAGCTCTCTCTCTC
Source organism: Callospermophilus lateralis (assembly GCF_048772815.1). Taxonomy (NCBI): domain Eukaryota; kingdom Metazoa; phylum Chordata; class Mammalia; order Rodentia; family Sciuridae; genus Callospermophilus; species Callospermophilus lateralis. The sequence goes on along the minus strand of NW_027510516.1, from coordinate 27,389 downwards.
TCACTGCCCCCAGCTCTCTCTCACTGCCCCCAGCTCTCTCTCTCTCACTGCCCCCAGCTCTCTCTCTCACTGCCCCAGCTCTCTCTCTCACTGCCCCCAGCTCTCTCTCACTGCCCCCAGCTCTCTCTCTCACTGCCCCCAGCTCTCTCTCTCACTGCCCCCAGCTCTCTCTCTCTCCCTGCCCCCAGCTCTCTCTCTCTCCTGCCCCCAGCTCTCTCTCTCTCACTGCCCCAGCTCTCTCTCCCTGCCTCCCAGCTCTCTCTCTCTCACTGCCCCCAGCTCTCTCTCTCTCACTGCCCCCAGCTCTCTCTCTCACTGCCCCCAGCTCTCTCTCACTGCCCCCAGCTCTCTCTCTCACTGCCCCCAGCTCTCTCTCTCTCACTGCCCCCAGCTCTCTCTCTCTCACTGCCCCCAGCTCTCTCTCTCACTGCCCCCAGCTCTCTCTCTCCCTGCCCCCAGCTCTCTCTCCTCCCTGCCCCCAGCTCTCTCTCTCTCACTGCCCCCAGCTCTCTCTCCCTGCTCCCAGCTCTCTCTCTCTCACTGCCCCCAGCTCTCTCTCTCTCTCACTGCCCCCAGCTCTCTCTCTCTCTGCCCCCAGCTCTCTCTCTCACTGCCCCCAGCTCTCTCTCTCACTGCCCCCAGCTCTCTCTCTCTCACTGCCCCCAGCTCTCTCTCTCCCTGCCCCCAGCTCTCTCTCTCTCCCTGCCCCCAGCTCTCTCTCACTGCCCCCAGCTCTCTCTCTCACTGCCCCCAGCTCTCTCTCTCTCCCTGCCCCCAGCTCTCTCTCACTGCCCCCAGCTCTCTCTCTCACTGCCCCCAGCTCTCTCTCTCTCACTGCCCCCAGCTCTCTCTCTCACTGCCCCCAGCTCTCTCTCTCACTGCCCCCAGCTCTCTCTCTCTCACTGCCCCCAGCTCTCTCTCCCTGCTCCCAGCTCTCTCTCTCTCACTGCCCCCAGCTCTCTCTCACTGCCCCCAGCTCTCTCTCTCACTGCCCCAGCTCTCTCTCCCTGCCCCCAGCTCTCTCTCTCACTGCCCCAGCTCTCTCTCTCACTGCCCCCAGCTCTCTCTCACTGCCCCCAGCTCTCTCTCACTGCCCCCAGCTCTCTCTCTCACTGCCCCCAGCTCTCTCTCTCACTGCCCCCAGCTCTCTCTCACTGCCCCCAGCTCTCTCTCTCACTGCCCCCAGCTCTCTCTCACTGCCCCCAGCTCTCTCTCACTGCCCCCAGCTCTCTCTCTCACTGCCCCCAGCTCTCTCTCCCTGCCCCCAGCTCTCTCTCTCACTGCCCCCAGCTCTCTCTCTCACTGCCCCCAGCTCTCTCTCTCACTGCCCCCAGCTCTCTCTCTCTCACTGCCCCCAGCTCTCTCTCTCACTGCCCCCAGCTCTCTCTCCCTGCCCCCAGCTCTCTCTCTCACTGCCCCCAGCTCTCTCTCTCACTGCCCCCAGCTCTCTCTCTCACTGCCCCCAGCTCTCTCTCACTGCCCCCAGCTCTCTCTCACTGCCCCCAGCTCTCTCTCTCACTGCCCCCAGCTCTCTCTCTCACTGCCCCCAGCTCTCTCTCACTGCCCCCAGCTCTCTCTCACTGCCCCCAGCTCTCTCTCACTGCCCCCAGCTCTCTCTCTCACTGCCCCCAGCTCTCTCTCTCACTGCCCCCAGCTCTCTCTCACTGCCCCCAGCTCTCTCTCACTGCCCCCAGCTCTCTCTCTCACTGCCCCCAGCTCTCTCTCTCACTGCCCCCAGCTCTCTCTCTCACTGCCCCCAGCTCTCTCTCTCTCACTGCCCCCAGCTCTCTCACTGCCCCCAGCTCTCTCTCTCTCCCTGCCCCCAGCTCTCTCTCTCACTGCCCCCAGCTCCCACTCACTGCCCCCAGCTCTCTCTCTCTCACTGCCCCGAGCCCTACTTTCTGTAAAAGGTCCCAGGTCAGGTCACAGCAGACCACCACCAGAGGAGCTCAACGGACGGTCCTGGGGGTGCAAGGCGCACCAACCCCACCTTTCTCCGCACCGCCCGGGGCGGCGGTTCACTCCCTTAAACTGTTCAGTATTAAGTGACAGGAGGGGCCTTTAAAGGAGGAAGCAGCACACTGTGTCCAGTTCCCGGAACTGGGCGCCGGTCCCCAGACACACTCGGGCAGGCACCGTCGGCTCACCCCTGGAGCCGGTGGAAACGACTTCTGGCAAGGGGACAAGGGCGGCCAGCCCGGGGAGCTGGACTCTCCAAGCGCGGGCACCCTGGGACTGCAACTGTCACGACAGCGCCGGGGACGCGGGCCACTCGGCGCGGGCGGAGGGCGAGAGCCACTTACTGCTCTGGGGCCCGCGGACCTGCGGGCGGGGCGGGCGTGCGGCCCGTGCCGGGGGCTGGCGGCGGCTCCCAGGGGCAGCGCGGGCGCGGGCCCGGGCGTGGCGGCGGCGGCCCCCGGGGGCTCGGGCGCGCCGGGCCTGCAGGCGGGCGGCCAGGCTTCGGGCGGGCCCGCGTCGCCGGCGGCCAGCGCGGCGGGGCCGGGCGCCTTGATGCGGTGCAGACCGTCCTGCAGCATGCGCTGCGTGCTGGCCTCGCTGAGCCAGCACAGGAACAGCTCGTCCACCTTCATCTTCAGCACCGGCTGCAGCACCTTGCCGGGCGGCATGGTGGGCGCGGCCCGGGCCGCCCCGGCCTCCCGGGGCTCGGCCGCCTGGGGGCGCGGGCCGAGGCGGGGGCGCGGCGGCCGCGAGCGGGCGGCCCGGGCCTGGCGGGCGTCGCGCGGTGGGCAGGGGCGGCGGCCCGGGCCCCGGCGACGCCCGCGCCGCTCAGCGCAGCTTCAAAACGGGCGCGCCCGCCGCGCTCCCCAACACGGGCGCCGCGTCGCGCGTCACCGCGCCGCGCGACGTCACCACGGCGGACACGTCATCACCACGGCGACGCCGCCGCTCGGCGCGCGGGCCTCGCCGCCCTCCCGGCCTCCGCCGGGGGCTTTGTCGGGCTCAGGGGCTGCAGTGGGGTGAGGAAGGGGCGGCGATGGCCGTGCCGCCCGAGGCCGCTCTGCCTTCCGGGAGCTACGGGGGGGCGGCACGCGCCGCCTCAGGAGGTGTAGTGGTGTGAGCATGCGCGGCGCGTGCTCGCCGGAGTAGGCGGGGGCAGGCCCCTGGATCGAGCATGCGCAGAGCAGACCGCTGAAGACCAGATTCAGAAGGCCTCGTGGTCGAGCATGCGCAGTGCATGCCCGCGAGGAGCGAGCCAGAGGCACCTCTGAGCGCCAGCGGGAGGGCGGAGAACGGCAGCGGGCATGCGCAGTGGGTGGCCGCGGGAGCCGACGAGCCTGCGCGGTGCGTGCCCGCCGATCGCGGGAGCGAGCCTGCGCTCCTGGAGTGCGAGTGGGGCCCTAGGTCGGGGTTTGGCCATTAGGCGGGCGGCCTGGGACACCGAGGGGAACGACAGGCTGGGGAGTGCGACTCCTCTCCACGCAGGCTCCCTAGGCTGGGAATAAACTGCTTTGATGGTGACAAAATAGCCCGGGTCGCCGGAGGAGACAGGGTCTTCTGGGCGTGCCACCGGGGCCTGGCCGAGCACCGGCGCTGACCGCAGCCCAGCTCACCCTCTAGACCTAAGTGATGCCCAAGGCCACCTTCCCTGGCCGGGCTGCTTCGCAGGGAAACTGCACGGTCCTGCAGAGCGGAGCTGGCCCGCAGCCGGGCGCCCGTCTGTTTGAGGGCGAGGGTCTCACACTTGGGTCTTGTTTCTCGCTGGGTGACAGTGGCGCGCTCGTCCCCGGGCGCGTCTCCCCGGGAGGCTGAGGCTGACCGAGGCGAGGTGCTGCGGCTGTGTGCGCTCCGCTCTCCGGGGTGCGCCCAGGCGTGCGCCCAGCAGGCCCACCTCTGCCGGGAACAGGGACGCTTTTCACCCTGCGCCCTGGCAGGAGCCGTTTGATTCATGGATGTGGTTTCGGGGGAAAGGGCCCCTTTGAGCGCCCGCAGAGCTGGATTTATAGACGCGGGCACCGCGGAGACGCCGGGGCAGGGCCGGCGCGGGGCAGACACAGTGGGCCTTCAGGCCTCTGCGGGCCTGGGGTCCCCTCGGGAGGCCCTGGGCAGGGAGAATAAAGGGGCTGTGGAGCCGGGCAGGCTGGCGGGGCTGGAGTCTGCAGAGCTGTCCCCCGCAGAAGAGGGGTCCTCCTTGGCTCCAGGCACAATGAAGCTCTAATGGTTGGGGCCTCCAGGTGAGGCCCGCCCCCTGCCACCTCAGCCCTGAGCCCCTGTGTCCCCAGCCCCACCTGCAGCTGCTGGGCTTGCAGAATCCCCCTGGCCGCGCCTGTGGCTCAGGAAGTGCCCTGTTTATTTGTGGATCAGAGGGTGCCCTGTTTACCTCCACCCCCGGCCCTGCAGGCTGCTGGCAGAACCCAGCCTGAGACCCGGCCAGCCTGGGTGACCTGGCACGGGGTGGCCCTGAGCCCCAGAGGTAGGGGTCGTGCAGCTGGAGGGGGAAGTGCCACCAAGTCTATGCCACCGCCAGCGTGGCTTGCCGTCCCTCGTCCTTTGCTCTCCTTTAACGCGACGCGTCTCCTCCCGGCATTTGGTTTGGTTTGCAAACCTATAAAAGGTCCCTCGCTAAACGTCTTAAACCAGTGCAGGTGCTAGCTTTTCTGTGGCACTGCCGGGTGGCTCCGTGGGAGGGGGTCAGGCTGCTGGGGACATGGCACATCCAAAGACCCGGCAACCATCAGCCAAGGAGGGCTGAGAATCCCAGACGCCCAGGTGGGACCTGGGACGGGCTCAGAGTTCCCTTCTCTTCTGTCACCAAGGAGACATCGGACACAGTGGCACGGGCCCAGGCCCGGGTTCTGCTCCATTTTGATCGGCCTTTACCAGAGCACTCTGGCTTCCTCTTGCTTTGTTTTTTAACAGGGATGGGGTCCAGGGGTGCGTGACCACAGAGCCACACCCCAGCCCTTTTTATTTTTTACTTAGAGACAGGGTCTCCCTCACTTGCTTAGGGCCTCGCTAAGTCATTCAGGCTGGCCTCCAACTTGCTGTCCTCCTGCCTCAGCCTCCAAGCTGCTGGGATTACAGGCTTGGGGCACCACATGTGGCTTCTTTCTTGATTCCAACTCCCAAGGGGAGCTCGGGAGCCCAAGGGTGTGGGTCAGGCAGAGGGGACCTTCCTGTGACAAGTGGAAGGCTGCACCCCTCACCCTGACTCGTGGTTTGGTGCTGCTTCCGCCGAGGGCCTTCGTATCCCGGGGACCATCTTGGTGTGAGAAGCTCTGCCGGTATCACCCGTCTCAATTTATCACGGGCTGAGCTGCAGAGAGGAAATCTGGTGCCGAGCCGGCATGTGAGCGGGCACCACAGGCCTGAGAGGTTGGCTCTGGGTGTCCCCAAAGCCCCACGTGATAAAGGCCTGGCTCCCGGCTTGGTGCTGCTGGGAGGTGGTGTAGCCCTTTAAGAGGCAGGGCCTAGGGGAGCAAGTTAGGTCTTTGGGGGTGTGGCTTGGAAGGGGATCCTGGGACCCCAGGCTCTTCCTCTGGCTCTCCACTGCCAGCCATGAGGTGAAGAACTGCTCGCTCTGTTCCTTGTTCTCGATCCGTCATCCCAGGATGTGTGACAGCGACAGGAATGGTCACCACCTGACCAGCTCCCCGCCACCGTGTGGGGGCACAGTGACCACGTGATTTTAATGCCTTTCAGCTTATGGGGGCTCCTGGGCCGGGCCTCACAGCTCGTCACCCCAGGCTCTGTGGTCACCTCTGTCCTCATTGCCTCTGTCTCCCTCTCACATGGAGCCCGTGGTGACATGGGACCCACTCAGATGACATCCTCCTTCTCTTGTCCTTTAGCCCTTGGGCACAATTTGGGCCATCACTTTGAGGTCCAGTGTCTGGGCACAAACTGTGCTGCCCTGTTGATACCAAATGTCCAGAAGGAGCCAATGACCGCAGACAGAAAACAGACTGGTCAGTGCCAGGGCTGGGCAGGGAATGGGGAGGGGTCTCCTGTTGGGGTTGAGCGTGATCCGGAACTAGGCAGAGGTGGTGGTCACAACCTGGAGAGGAAACTGAAGGCCGAGAGCTCCCGCCAATGGTGGACCTCACATACCGTGAATTTCACTTCCACATAGAGGGAGGAGGCTGTGCAGGAGAGCGGGCGAGAAGCCCCTGGAAAGCCCCTGTGGGCGGTTTAGGAAGAAGGGGCGCCACGGGCAGCTGGAAAGGCGCTGGACCAGGAGGGTGGCCAGCCCCCATCAGAGGGACCCCCAGGCAAACCCGCATCTGGAGCTCGTGAGGGTCCGGCTCCCGTCCTGGGGGCACACAGTGCTCCGCGTCTGCGTTCTCCTAGGTCGGCACCTGGAGCGCGTGAGGGTCCAGTTCCCGTCCTGGGGGCGCACAGAGCGCTCCGCGTCTGCGTTCTTCGCTGCCCAGTGGACAATGAGGTTCCAGAGTGATTCTCATCCCCCCCCCAGGGCTGGACATGTTTTGCGTGGGAGTCCCCAGGAACGGTTTAGGACCATCTGGTGAGGTGGGGCTGGTTCAGCGGGACATGAGGAAACCAGGACATCCAAGAGAGCTGACAGTTTGGTGGTGACGTCGGGAACACTCAGTGTGGCTCGCCACAAGCCTGTTTCCTGCACGTTAGTGTCCGGCCCCTCGCCAGCCCAGGCGCTTCGGTGCCCCGAAAGGCATGCCCTACCCAACCCCAGAACTGTGGAGGGTTATTTGGAAACAGGGTCTCTGCAGAGGTCGTTGGTGAAGGGTCTTGAGATGGGCTCCTCCTGGGTCAGGGGGCCCTCATGCAATGGCCGTGTCCTCCCGAGAGACAGAGGAGGGGACACAGACACAGAGGAGGAGCCCCGTGGAGATGGAGGCAGAGACTGCAGTGAGGGGCCACCAGCCCAGGGCCACCTGGAGCCCAGGAGCTGGAGAGGCAGGAGGAGCCTCCATGGAGTCTGTGGAGGGAGCTCAGCCTGGGAGCCTGGTCCAGCCTCCGCCCTCCAGGGCTGGGGAGCTGGATTCCTGTGGTTTTAGCCCCGGGGTATCTGGCACCTGGTCCCAGAGCCGCAGGACCACCCTGTGCGTCCTCTGGGGGTCCTGCAGGCCTGGAGGGGTCCCTGCGCCCCGGAGCAGGGCCGGGTGGGGAGGGGTGGGGGTCGGTTCTCCCGCAGGACCTTGACGCATCCGCTTCCTCCCGCGCGCACCTCGCGCCACTTGTTTGGAAACATAAAAGGTACGTTGGAAAGGCCCTTTTTTTTTTCCATTTTCATCTCTAATTGAATTCTCTCCTGACCCTTTTGTCCCCCACGGCTGTGGTTCAGGTTTTGATGATGAGCAAAAGAATTTTGTATTTGGATAATACAATTTTCTCACTTGCCTTCAGCAACCTTCAACTCAATTTCCTCTCCCCGGAGACGGTGTATATTACAGACTAGAATCAGATTCTTTATTCATAGGGAAAAAGTTCCAATTTAATCTGAATATTCAGCGCCTCGCTCCGGCCGGGGTGATGGATGGCGTATGGAAATGCGTAATCAAAAGGCGGAGTGCGCGCTGCTATGGAGAGGAATAATGAAGTCCTCCGTGATCTTCGGCGAAGGGGCCGGAGCGCACTCGCGGCGCGGGACCCGGGCTTTCTCTTATTACCTTTCCGATAACGTCTCCGTGGTTGGCGGAGGGAAATGTGGTCAGGAATCGAGAATTAATGCGCGGGAACGTGAAATGGAATCGCTACCAGGGCCAAGGGGCAGGTGGGGGCCACGGTGAGCGGAGGAATATGGATCGTCTCCTCGACCGAACCCGGGAAGCTGCCCGACCTGAGGAGCGCGCGCCGGCCCAGCGAGGGCTGCAGCCAGGAAGATGCATCCTTGGGAGGCCGCGCAGAATTAAAACGCGTCCCCGCAGATGAGGGCAGCTGGGGCCAGCCGTGTCCCCGCAGATGAGGTCCCGGTGCAGGCCCGGGCAGCCTGCAGTGCGCGCGCTGGGCCACAGGTCCGAGGTCTGGGCTGGGATCTGCGGGTGTGCGTGAAAACTAGCAGCAGCTCCAAGCCTGGCACAAGCAGACCCTGTCCAGGTGGTGGCTACCTTCTGTCCCCCTGAGTATCACCCTAAGGCACATTGGGAAGAATGCACCAGGTCCAGGATCCCCATTCATTGGGTACAACCCCCCCCCCCAGCTCAATCCCCTGCCATAAATGGTGTGGAGCTTGCACTGTGCGCTTTGAATGGTGGCCGCGTGACCTGTGAGACCCCACGCCATGTAAATGCTCTGCGCCGAGTGTCACATTGTATCCTTGACCTGTGAGACCCGACGCCATGTAAATGTTCCCTGCAGAGTGTCACATTGTATCCTTGAGGCCATAAGGAGAAGGCAGAAATCTATGCCTGTTCAATACCAAGGCGACCTCACTTCCCTGAGTATTTCTGACCCCGGCTTGGCCGAATCTCCGGAGCCCGCAGATGCCGAGGGCTGGCTGCATTCCAAATGCGTGTTCAAGGGGCACCTTCCGTCTTCAGTTCTCGCTCTAAGTGGCGATGATTCCCCTTTGCCATCTCTGATTAAACACGGCCCACCAAAGGGCTCATTGTGAACATGATTTTGTGTGTCATCCCTCAGCACGGCTCCGTGGGCCCGAGTGTCCTCGGCACATTCTTCAGAGCACAGCGATGCCACCAGACGACCTCTGAGGCCCTGTCTGACATTCCCCTTTCCAGATTTTGTACCGAGGAGGTGACGTCGGCACAACATGCAAGCGGCCCTCTATTGATTTCACTGGTTTTCAGCCAGAGGGTCCTGGAGTGGTCAGGCATCTCCAGGTTCCACTGAGCCACATCCGCAGCCCCTTTTATTTCTTATTTTGAGACAGGGTCTCCCTGCGTTGCTCAGGGCCTCGCTGAGTGGCCGAGGCTGGCCTCCGACTCCCGAGCCTCCTGCCTCAGCCTCCCCAGCTGCAGGAGGACAGGCGTGCGCTGCCCCTGGCTGCAAAGCCGTTTTCCAAGGCCGCGTCCGGAGGAGCCTTTTCTTTCCGGTTTGCGCCCACTTCACCGACAGCGAAGGCAGTGCCCGTGACCCTGTCTCTACTGACCTCCTTTGCAAGGCTGCACACCTGTCACCTTGTGTCCAAGGTCATGGCACGGGGACGTGCAGACGGGGCCGAGTGCCCGGGAGGGGGAGGGGACCCTATGGCTTCCCGGGGGAATTTTTTCGGTCGCCAGCGATTCAGAGGAGGGAGGTCGGGGGCACCCCACCCCACGGGTGTCAGGGGCTCAGAAGGGACAGCGGGGCCTGTGCCAACTCTACGCGGGCCGTGTCCAGCCTGAAGTGAGCCGCGGGCCCCTAGTGTCCCCAAGCTGCGGAGGGGACCCCGGGACGCGGCCCACAGCTGTGTTGGGAGCGGCGGGTGGAAGGCTCAGACCCACCGCCCTTTAAATAGCCACATCCTCAGCTCAAAATAGCCCGTGGGGAAATGGCCCTGGACCAGGCCCAGCCGGCGGGAACACAGCAGGCGGGCTGTCCAGGCGTCCCGGCCTGTGGCTCCCACAGGAGGGCCCAGGGATTCCTAGGGACAGGCAAGAAAGGAGCGCCCGGTGCTGGCTGCAGGTGTGGACCGAACAGAGGATGCTGTGGGATCCCCAGTGGGTGGACCCCGCAGGGGCAGTGACCCCGGCCGGAGGTGGACCCCATGACTGAGGGTGTCCACTGGCCCCATCCACAGGGCCAACACTGAGGCCCCTTCAGGGGACCCGGGGTGCTGAGCCCTAGGTGTGGCAGTGAGTCTCCCAGAGATTTCACTCTGTCATGTTTCGGGGGACGGTCCCACAGAGCCAGAGAGGAAGTGGCCCAGGGTGGGCAGCTGGGGCCACACACGGGTGAGTGTGCACAGAGCCACGTTCTTGATGCCCCTGAGGCTAAACAGCCACGATGCCTCTGAACCGGGGAGGGATAGAGTGGGGTCCATCCGCGCAGTGGAATACTACTTGGCCATGAAAAGGAACGGCTGCTCCACCGTGACGGCCGTCAAGGCAGGGTGCTCAGTGAGAGCAGCCCCACGGCCAGGACATGTGCAGGACAGGCACCCTCGGGGCGGAAAGCGGAAGGACACCTCCTTAGTCGCTTAGGCACAAGGAGGTAGGGGTGGGGGACGGGGGGTGGGGGACAGCTTCTTCTGCAGGCTCCGCACTGCTCTGAGTGGACTCGATGGCCTCCCACCCGTGAGTGACCCCGGGCTGCCGGGCTGTGCCGTAGACGGATGGACTGTGAGGTCTGTTTTCAAGAATGAACCAGGAAAGGCGGGCGAGGGGTGGGGCGGGTCTGGGGGGTCCCTGCCAGAGGGCACGTGACGTGGGAGGTGAGCAGAGGGGTCGGTCACAGGCTCCCGAGGCGCACGGGGGCCTGGGTCTCCCCAGGCTTCCGGCTGGCACCGTGGCCGAGAGTCTGTGCACCCCAGAGACTGGGCGCCCACTGAGTGCACCCCACTAACTCTGCACCCACTGATGCACCCCACTAGCACCCCACTAAGCACCCCACTAACTCTGCACCCACTAAGCACCCCACTAAGCACCCCACTGGAGGCTGAGAGGAAGGAATGTCCAGGGGCAAGAGAGGAAGGAATGTCCAGGGGCGAGCAGCTGCAGGCTCAGGGCTGGTATTTGGGGCCTGGCTCCTGTCCCGGACGGTCAGGAAGCCGCAGCCCCCGGGGACTGAGCCCAGATGTCCTCCTGCGGCATCCCAGGAATGCGGTCAGCTCTGGGGCCTACGCGGCGGCTCAGGAGGTGCCCAGGGTCGTCCGCGGGGCGCTCTGCAGGGCCACCCGAGTGGGCTTCGTGGGCCGAGGGGCCTGGTGGGCGTCCTGGGGACGACTCGGCCTTGGGAGACGCGGTGGCCCTGAGCCTTCAGCAGGAGGCCCGTGTCCCCAGCCCCGTCCACGGTGTCGGGAGGGTCATCTCCCAGCCTCGGGCCCTGCACGGTCCATGCACTTCCTGTGAGGTCGACGTTGGCTGGGGACAGGGACCGGGCAGCATGAAGACGGGGTCACTAGCTCACGAGTCCTCCCCACGCAGCACCCAAGCCCCACGTCACCCCCAAACAGTGCCTGTCCCTCCTCTGGGAAGGCACCAGGGCTGGGCAGGAGAGACCCCGAGGGCCACTCTCGGACCAGGGAGGGGGCCTGTGGGACGGGACAGGCAGGAGACGGACAGATGGATGGATGACGGACATAGGGATGGGTGATGGACAGATGGATGATGGACAGACGGATGGATGGATGATAGATGCATGGATGGATCATGGACAGATGGATGGGTGATGGACAGATGGGTGGGTGATGGACAGATGGGTGGGTGGTGGACAGATGGGTGGGTGGTGGAGCACAGGCTACCTGCTGTCCATCATCTGTCCTCGGCTACCTGCCTGTCTGTCTTCTGTCCTCAGCTACCTGCCTGTCTGTCCGTCACCTGTCTGTCCAGGGGCACCAGGTCCCCTGCCTGGCGGGCACTTCCCACCTGCAAGGGAAGGAGGAGCCCCAAGCCTGGGTGCGTCCCCGCGTCCCTGTCTCCTTGGAGCCTCCCGCCCCAGCACAGAGCACAGCCAGCCTCCGGGGGGACATGAGGGCGGGGGCCGGGGGACGAGGGGCGTCCCATGGAGTGATTTTCTGCACAGGCAGCTTCTGCCTCCCCACTGGGCCTGGAGGTGGCCGACCCCCTAGTGCCCTGCACCCTGGTGACGGGGACCCTAGTGGCATCCCAGACCTCTGGGGCCTGCCGGCTGCTTCCGAGAGCCGGGCATTCTCCGGAGGTCTCCGCTGCATCCAGCTGCCCGGAATCTCCCACGCGCACAGCTACTTCCTCCCTCTGACCCCGGCGTCCAGCTCCGCAGAGCAGCTGAGGGCCCCCGGGGTCCAGCACTCAGGGAGAGGCTGATGGAACCCGGGGGGCGCCCACCCGGCCCTGCCCCATGGGACACCGGTGCCCGGGACCCTCCGCCAGGGACAGGGCGAGAGTCCCTGACTTCAAGGAACCAGGTGGCCCCCACTGGGCCGGGGCCCAAGACCTTTCCAACACCCCAGGACCTGGCCAGTGGGAGACAGAGGCAGGGTGGACGGCCCTGCCCAGGGAGCGTCCACAGCCTCAGAGGCAAGGAGGGGGCGCCCCGGGAGGGCAGGGAGGGCGGGGAGCTTCGTAGATGGACACACCAGCAGGGAAGGAGCTGTGTGGGTCACCTACGAAACAGGGGACGTGGCGGCCGCGTTGGTGCCAGGGATGGACCCCAGGGTGCTCTAACTGGGCCCCGTCCCCAGGCCCCTTTTTACTTTTCATTTTGAGACAAGGTCTTGCGAACCTGCTGAGGGTCTGGCCAGGTTGCTGAGGCTGGCCTCCCACTGCGATCCTCCTGCCTCAGCCTCCCAAGCTGCGGGGATGAGAGGCGTGGCCGCCGTGCGGGGTACTGGGCAGTCAGTCCCTAAAGGAACAAAGAGGCCTAAATCAGGCTTTGAAGCGTGTGGCAGGGTGGTGGCTAGCACACTCACCATGTGGCACAACTGCCACCTCTGCCAAGTCCCAGAAGGTTCCCTCCCCTGGAGCCTTAGGCAGCACCCACTCGCGGCTCTCCTGCCCGGCCCCTGGTGACCCTGCCTGACCCACGTCCTCTCTCTTTGAGTTTCCTGTTGTGGACATTCTGAATGGACCAATTCACACCCCGTGGGGATCTTTACGGGTGACTCTCTCAGTGAGCACCTCCAGGTCCTCAGGGTCTGTCCACCCTGTGGCCAGTGTCAGAACGGCACTCCTTTTCATGGCTGCCTAGTACTCCACTGTGTGGACCAAGTTCTGCCCTTTGGGAGTGTGCACTGGGCCGGACTGTACCTGGGAGAGAGGACCTCCTGGGAGCTGGGGGTCGGGAGCCCAGGAGGGGGCAGGCTGGACCCTGGGAGATGGTCAGATGTGCTTGGACTGGGGGCGTCCTTGGGGTACAGAGCCCCTGATGTGCTGGGTGGGTGTGGAGGGGGCAGGTCGAGGCCATCCCAGGGCTGACTGGCCTTCCAGGGCCCCAGGGAAGGAGAGGGACTGGGTTACCACGTGCCTGGTGTGGCCCCTCCGTGGTCACCTGGAGGGAGAGAGGGTCCGGTCCGAAAAGAGGACTTGGGAGGAAGAGGGGAGCGCTCTCAGGGCCATGGCTGACCAGGTCCCTGCCACCTACAGGAGGACCCAGCGGGCAGCCCGCGGCCCACTGGGCGGAAACAGAAACGGAGCCGGCCCCCGCCGCGGGCACAGCTGCGGACGCTGCCCCCCAGGCCCCCCAGGCCCGGCACCAGGAATCCCAGAGCGGCCAGGCCCGGGCTTAGCGGGCTAAAAACGGCGGAGGCTGCGGCCGGGAGCTGGGCGAGGCCGGGAGCTGGGCGAGGCCGGGAGCTGGGCGAGGCCGGGAGCTGGGCGAGGCCGGGAGCTGGGCGAGGCCGGGAGCTGGGCGAGGCCGCTCACCTGGCGCAGGGACCTCGCATTCCGAGGCCAGCGGGCGGCTTAGCGCAGGGGCCCGATTTAGACGGGGGCGGGCTCAGAGGCCGGGGCTGCGGAGGCCGGGAGGCCGGAGGGTGGGGGCTAGCGAGGCTGGGGCAGGGGGGGACACAGGGCTGGGGGCTGGGGTGCAGGGCTGGGGGCTGGGGACAGCTCCCACCGCTGTCCCCTGGGCCTGAAATGCGTCCCCCGCCCCGTGGCCAGCCCCGAGCTCGGGCTCCACCCACGCCCCGCCCTGGGCTCCCAGCCGCAGCAGCCAGGGCCAGTGACGAGACCTGTCCCCAGGCCAGGCTGACCTCAGCCCCGGGGAATGTCCCCCTCCAAGTTAGCTCTGGGTCCGGGAGGGGACTGGGCTGGCGGCTTGGGGTCGGGGCTGTGCCCTGGGGGCTGGGGCTGGGGGTGGACCCGGGGGAGGGGGCTGGAGGGAGGACCCCGGGGGAGGGGCCGGGGGAGGGGGCTGGAGGGAGGACCCCGGGGGAGGGGCCGGGGGAGGGGAGGGGACCCTGCGCTCAGCCGCGTCCCTGGCTCCTCTGCCCCCGTCGTGCGCGGCAGCTGCGGGCTGTTGGCGCCGCTGCCCGGAGACGCGGGTATTAATAGCCGGGTCAGCCGGGGCCAGGTGTCCGGCTGTCGCCGTTGCCCGGGAACCAGCCCTAACAGACCACGGGGCGCCTGCGACGTGCCAAGCCCCGCGACCTCGGCAGATCCTGGGGGTCTGCTGGGGACATCTTGAGATTCCGGAGCCCGGGGCCAGGGCTGGCCAGGCCCGCGACCCCCGCGCCCTTGCGTTGCCCCAGGGTCTGGCCTGGGCCCCGGCTGCCCGCAGCCCCCTCCTGCTCAGCCCCCAGGGCGGCTGGACGCAGGCGCGGGCACCCCCCCCCCCTCGCGTGTCTGGGGGACGAGGGGCCCTGGCCCAGACGTGACCCGGGGTCTGTGTCCACCTCGGCCCCGCCCCGCTCTGGCCCCGCAGCCTGGCGGATCCCGCTCTGCAATTTCAGGCTGGACCAAGCGCACATCGCGGTCAGCCTGGAGCCAGGGTCGCGTCTACACCCGCGCCTGGGAGAGTTTGGACCCCCCCTCCCAGGGTTGACCCGCAGCCTATGAATCTCCTCCTTGCTCCCTGACCAGCGCAGCGACCTTGACCAAGCGCCCACCCAGCGTCCACACCACTACTGCAGCCGGTCACTGACCCGAGTGGGTGGAGGCGCGGGATTCTGACCCTGTGGGTCATTTTAGGAACCCGGCGTGAGCACCCTGCCTTTCCGGGCCCCAGGACACCCAGGGTGGCTCTGTGGTCCGCAGTGTGGCACCGTTTGCCAATGAGGGAGCTCTGGCTGGGGGTGGCTCAGCGGCAGAGGGCTGGCCTAGTGGTCTTCGGTTCGATTCCCAGCACCGCGGGAAATACAGCAAAAAAAAAAAAAAAAAAAAGGGTAGCTTTAGTGTCTTTTGCCCAGGACAAAGGGCGTCTTGCAGAGCTGCTTAGGGCCACAGGAAATACCCAGCAAAAGGGGAACCAGTCAAGCTGCACAAGTTAGCTCCAGAGGACCCTGCTAGAAAGCAAGTGACCAGTACCCTTAGGAGGCAGGGGTGAGGAGCTTGGGTGGAACCGGTCATCCTGTGCCTGGCTCTGTCAATTAATGTTCTGCCGTTCATCGATGTTGCTGCAAATGACAAGACTCCACCCTTTTTCATGGCTGAATAGTATTCCACTGTATGCATACGTGTGTGGGTACATGCAGAGAGAAACAGACGTGTGTGGGGGTGTGTTTAATATTTGTGCACATACATCTCCACATGATTCGCTCATCCTCTGATGCGTTGCTTCCACACCTTGGCGAATAGGTCCAGAGTCAAACTGGGAGTTGCTGGGGGCCTCACTAAGTTGCTGAGGCTGGCCTCCAACTTGTCGTCCTCCTGCCTCAGCCTCCCAGGCCGCTGGGATGACAGGTGTGCCCCCCCCACACCTGGCTGGGCTGCGGTTGAGAGTGCTTTGGGGTCTCCGGCCATACAGAGGTGACTGCCAGGTACCTGGTGCGGCTGGTGAAGGGACATCTGCAGACCAAGTCGCATGCTCAAGCACACAGCGATGGTGCCTGGGTTTGCGTCCCCGTCCTCCCCCGCCCTGCGTTTCTGGACCCCTAGGACGTGGACTCTCTTGGCACACACCTCCCTGGCTCTGTGCACGCCTCTCAGAGCCCGGGCCAGCCTCCGGGCTGTAAACGCGGGTTCATTCCAGGTGACAATAAGTTCCCCACCAATAACCCGCGGGTGGTATGAACCACCCAGCGGCTGCAGGCACGGACTTCAAAACCGTTAATTAAGACAAGCTCCGTGTCCCTCATTAGACTTCAGGGCAGACGCCAGATGCCACAAACCATCCTGCGCTGCTTAAACGGAGACCCGTCAGCCGCCTACTGAAGGCGGCTGGAGAGAATCCAAAGGCTGAGATCTTTCCCGCCGTGGGACCCACAGGAAGGGGGCCCGCACCGTCCATCTGGGGGGAAACCTTTTCATTTTGCAAAACTGAAAGGTGGCGGGGCACTCCCCACTCCTTCCCCCCAGCACGGCCTGGGTCCGAGGCTCTAGGGAAGCCTGCACCATGGGGTGGGGTCGTCGGTGCCGAGTTGTCCCGCCGAGCACCACGCTGCAAGGCCCACCTGCAGGTGTCAGAGCGGCAGTCCTTTTCATGGCTGTGTAATATTCCCCTCTGTGGACAGACGTACTCTGCTATTTAACCGCCGTCCATGAGGCTGCTGCGAACGTGGGCATCTGTTGGGCTTCGGTTCTCTGCAGAGGAATCCCAGGAGGGAACTTCCAGGTGGCCAGCGGGCAGTGTCTGAGTTTCTGGGGGCTTCCTCCTCGCTCTCCCAGAGACTGCCCACTTCCCGGGTCCAGTCTGCACACGGGGCTGCCATCTCGGCCCGAGTCCTTCAGCAGCGCGGCTTCTGGACGTCTCTTGGCCATCGCGGTCCTGACCGGCGTGGGCAGCTCCTGGGGGGGCCACGTGCGCGCTCTGAGACGGCCCAATCCCTCCGCGCTGGCCTTTCTCGCTGCCCCGGGCCTGGCCTTGTCCTCTACCCCTCCAGCCATCGGCCCGGTGACGGACATGGTCTGCGGCCTGGCCTGGGGTCGCCGTGACCAGGTCGGCTCATGTCCGACGGCCCCGGGCTGGTTCGCGCGGCTGCTCTGGACCCCGCGGTTCTGGGCAAACCCTGGCTAAGTGGACGCGGCCTCGTAAAGGGCGTTTTATGGGCGGGTGGAGCCTTTACGAGCCCGGAGCATTCCAGCCGCTGTTGCTGCCCACGGCTCCTGGGGGAGGCGCAGGCCGAGCCTCCCGCGTCCATCCAGAGCAGAGGCCGGCCCCAGAGCGGAGGCCGCCCCAGAGCGGAGGCAGCCCCAGAGCAGAGTCCACCCCAGAGCAGAGGCCAGCCCCAGAGCGGAGGCCACCCCAGAGCCCGTCCCCGGCACCCTGCGCAGAGGGGCTGAAGCCCACCTTGCACGAGTGGACCCGGCGCTGGCCGCCTGCTGCTCTGAGGAGCCCGGTGTCCTCTGTAGCTCAGAGCCCCGTCCCCTGCGTCTGGGTGTCCTCTGGCCAGAGGGGGGACACAGGCCTCCCTCGGGGGTCAGGACCTGGCTGTGCCCTGGTTGGGGTCCCCCACGGGCACCTCCTTGATGTCCCTGGCAGGGAGCCCGGAGCCCCCACCCCGTGCCAAGCGGCCCTCCTTGGAGGTCACGGCCACTGTTAAGGCCCCCCAGGGGTCCCACGCGCCTGGCAGTCAAACCCGCCGGGGACGGACCCCTGCTCCCCAGAAGCCATGCCACCCGGTCACGGCCGGCCACCCCGCAGACCCGGCCTCGGCCTTTCCCGACAGCGGCCTCCCGGGTCCCTCTGGGGTGGCCTCCGACTCCCAGACTCCCGAGCCAGCAGCCCCGTCTCAAGCTGCACAAACACCGTGAAGGGGCTCCTGCAAGTGTCCCCAAACCAGCCGCGGCTCCCACATCACAGGGGCCGTGCTTAGGGAAACACTGGCCCGGCCAAGCTGGCCCACCCTGCCCGCAGCTGCAGACGCCGCCGGATGGACGCGCTAATCCTCCGGCCTCAGCCTCTGGCCTCCCCGCCACCCAGGTGCTTCCCGTAAGGAGGCGGGGTGGCCGCGGGGTGGGCTGCCTGTGGCTGGGAGGCCTGGCGGGGCCTGCGGGCAGCTGGCCTGGGACCCGCCCCGGGGGCTGCAGAGGGAGGCCGGTTCGAATCCTGCTCCGGCCGCAGCCCGTGGGGCTGGGACGGAGAATAACCAGGTCGTGTGGCCAGGGGCAGCTGGGCCAGGTCCTCCTCCCTGACCCGGCGGGGACCCCGATGACGTCACAGGAGCAGAGCGTGGTGGCTGTCCGGCCTGGGGCTCTGCCACCCCGACAGGTCGTGTGCCGTGACCCTGCCTGGTTCCATCTGTGACCCTCGGGGAGGGCGGAGGGCCCCTGGGGCTGGGCATCGGAGCGGGGACGGGGCTCAGGTGCCCCCAGGCTGTTCTGCGTCGGGGACAGCATTGGTGACAGTCCCCAGTGCTGGGGATTTGTCAGGTGTGGCCTGGACACGGTGGAGAGAAGCCCGGAGGTGGGCTGGTCCTCGGAGCGCGGGGGCCGGGATGCTGCAGCTCAGGACCCAGGGTCCCTTGGTCATGTTCTCAAAGTGACACCACTCACATTTTTTAAAAATGCTATTTTTAAAAGGACGTCGGCTCTATACATTAGGCCATCGGAGCGTCACCAGCGCTCCCGGTTCTGTGCACAGATCAGCACACGAAGCCACCTCAGTGTCCGTCAGCACAGGTGCAGACCAAGAAAGCAGGCAGGGAATAGTACGCAGCCAGGAAAACAGTGGACTCCCATCACCTGAGACAACACGGTTGGACCTGGGGGACGGTATATGGTGACATACCCCCCCCCCAACAATGTCCTCCTAGTGCTGGGACCAAGCCCACACTGGGTGCCTTCCCCCAGGTGGCCTGATCACATGAGGACGTCTCTGGGGACAGTATCCCATCGGCACCTGGCTGCTCCCGCGGCTGCACTGTGACAGGACCCCGGGGCTGGGCTCCTGCCTGGCTGGGCTCTGCAGACCCGGGTACAGCGACTGTCCCTAAATGTCACCCCTGGCGTCTGTGCAGAAGCCGAGGATGGGGTCACCGTCCTCCCCAGACGGGCTGGGGGAGGCCGGGACTCAGGCTCTGGGGACCAGGAGGGGACAACTTGGCGGCCCCAGCGACCTGCCTGCCTGTTCCCCACCAGCCACACGGTGGCGCTGCCGCCCACGGAAAGGCTCGCGCGGGGCTTTGGCAGGACCCTGTTGGTCCCCATTGTTCTCGCAACCCGCGGACCCGCGGCCCTTCCCGCCTCTGACCCTTCCCGCCTCCGGGGCTCTGGGGTCGGGGCCTTGGGTTGGGCCCAGGTGGCAGGTGCCCCTTGTCCCCGGTGCCGACGCGTCCCGTGCTGTGTCCCAGGAAACCGCCGCTCCCCCCTCCCCCAGAGCCTGTGCCCGGGGCCTTACTCCAGGTCAGCGGGGGACACGGGCTGCGTCCAGGACCAGTGACCCACAGACCCCCGGCCCTCCCCCGCAGCCACCGTCCCCATCAGGACAGCTTCAGGTCCCGGGGCCGCCGGGCAAAGGTCCTGTGGCTGCCGGGCAAAGGTCCTGTGGCTGCCGGGCAAAGGTCCTGTGGTCGCAGAAGGGCGGCCTCCTGTCTTCAGGGAGTCCTCCCGGGCCCTGTCCCTTGGGTCTCTGGCCTGGCCCTGGGCGCTGGACTCCCCGTAGCCGGTGCTGTCCCTGGACAACCTTGACTCACTGGGTGGCATCCCTTAAGTGGCTGCAGGATTCCGTAAGGAAGCCCTCCTGTCAATGTCCCCTGCCATCCTGTCCGCCCCCCCGCCCCTGGTACCCCGAGCTCTGCTGGGGACACTCCTGTTGGCATGATGGTGCCTCCCTGTGCAGAGCCCGTGTGACCCAGGGCCCTTCTGAGGTCACAGATCCGGCCTCTCCTGCTGCCCTGGCCCCTCCTGAGCTGCGGGTGGACTTCCAAGTCGGCCACTCCCTGCTCTGGCCACTCTCGGGCTGTCGCAGCCCCTGGGGTCTGAGGGGTCCAGGGGACGGGACCATGAAGACGGAAGCCACTTGCGGCAAGTTTCCTGGGTGAAATGGGGACTCCCCTGGGCAAAGAGCCGGCAGCTCGGGGTGATGTTGGGACGGCCAGCGAGTCTGGCGGGTGGGGGAAGAGGGCGGGCCTTGGGGGGCCTGCGGGGGCCGGGCTGGGGCAAAGGCTGCCAACGGGGAGCCAGGAGCCCGCGGACCTTGGGGCGAAGCCGCAGCCACACACGGGACTCTCCCCACCAGCCTGGTCCCGCTGGGTTCCTACCCAAGATGCCACCTGCCCACGCTTCCTTGGAAGACCACCTCCTGATGCATCTCCTGGGAGAAGAGGGAGTCCTCAGAGCAAGGAGGCCTCAGAAATCCCGGCCCTGCTTAACGGGATCTCACAAACAGGCTGCCTCAGACCACAGCGGGGGCCATCCACGCGGCGGAATATTATACAGCCAGGAAAAAGGACCGGAGCTCTGATACCTGCTCCCTGGAGTATTATACAGCCAGGAAAAAGGACTGGAGCTCTGATACCTGCTCCCGCTTGGACCCGGGGGACGTGAGGCTCAGGAGGTAAGTGAGTCACAAAAGGACCCACACTGCAGATGTCACTCAGGAGATGCACAGCGTCCTCGCTGGCGAGGAGACAGAGAGTGGACGGGTGGCTGCCAGGGGCTGGGGGAGAGGGCCGGGAATTAGTGCTTAGTGGGGTCGGACCTTGAGTTTCACGGGAGGAGGAGGAATCTGGGGGTTGGTGGTGTCGTGGTGCAGCCGGGGTCACGCCAGGGCCCGGGAGAGGAGGCGCCTCCCAGACCTGGGGACTCTGTGTGGGCACAAAGCCCCAGCCCGGCCCTTGGGACCTTGGGGAGCACGTGTGGCTGGTCTGGGTGGGGAGCAGCGGCCTGGGTCCCCCCACCAGGTGCCAGGAGCAAGCCCACCCCAGGGGACAGCCAGCTAGACAGGAGTGGTGGATGACAGAAAGATGGATGATAGGCAGCTGGGTAGATAGATGATAGATGGATAGACAGACAGACAGAACTGGTGGATGACAGATAGATAGATAGGTAGACAGACAGAACTGGTGGCTGACAGATAGATAGGTAGACGGACAGAACTGGTGGCTGACAGATAGATAGATAGACGGACAGAACTGGTGGATGACAGATGGATAGATAGGTAGACAGACAGAACTGGTGGATGACAGATAGGTAGATGATGATTGATAGATGATGATGGATGATAGACAGACCCATGGCAGCTGGGTGGACGGGTGATGGACAGAGACTCTGTCCTGCAGTCTCCTCTGCACTGTGGGCCTCTGGGGCTGGGGGTGCTCTGGGGTGGGCAGGACTCACCAATGTGCACAGACCGCAGCGGCCGTCACCCTCCCTGGGGAACTGGGGGTAGAGTCCCCAGGTGACCGTCCCTCAGGGTCCTGGGGAGCCTCATAGAGAGGGCGGCTGGCAGGGTCACCGTGGCGCCCAGCAGGACGGCTGCAGCAGGGGTTGCTGGGAACTGAACCCCAGGTCCCCGGTGACCGACCACGGCAGGTGATGCCTGGGCTCAGGGACCGCGGGCTTCTCTCCTGGGGCGCCAACCACTGTCCCCACAGCCCTGGACACGGGTCCTTCACCCCAGAGGCCAGGTGACGGGGGCCTGGCTCAGTTCAGCCGTGTGCAGAGGGTCAGAGTGACCGCGGCCATGCTGAGATCAGCCACAGCACACCAACCAGGCAGGAAGGGGACAGCTGGACACAGGGTCCAGGAGCTCAGGAATGTCAACCCCACGGAGGGTGCACCCCATGGGCATGGCGAGGACCGTCCCTGGGCCTGTCCCCACAGTCCTGTCCACTGACCCTCACTGCCCTCAGTGGCCATGGCGAGGACCGTCCCCGGGCCTGTCCCCACGGTCCTGTCCACTGACCCTCACTGCCCTCAGTGGCCATGGCGAGGACCGTCCCCGGGCCTGTCCCCACGGTCCTGTCCACTGACCCTCACTGCCCCCATGCATGGCGAGGACAGTTGGGGAGCTCAGCCCTGCAGCCTGCTCTCCTGGGGTGTGTGTCCAGCGTGGCCTCCTGACCTGGGCCGAGGCTGGGCTCCGCAGGCTGCAGGCCTGCTCCAGGGACCCACGGTCACCGCACACGGTGGCAGTTATGGGAAAACGTGACCTTGTGCTCCAGGACACTGGTCATCAGACCAACACGCTGTCCGCAGCGCTGTCCTTCACGTCCACTGCCCTGTCCATCTAGAGACGGTTCACGAGCCTCAGACCCCGGGTTCTCATCACCTGGGGGGGGTCTTGGGTGGCCACTGGGCTCCGGGTGGTCTCCAGCTGGGCGGGACCCTGAGCCGTCGTCGCTGACCCTCGCTGCTGTCCGCAGGCGCTGGCCTCGGGTTTTCAGGTCGGTTTCTCTTGACGTCAGGAAAGCGTCCCTTGCCCACTTTCCAGAGGGGTGGAACCTGCATTTCCTAGTGACCAGTGACCGCGGCTGCCCGCAGGAGCTCTTCCCTGTGGACAGACGTGTTGCCTCTGTTAAAAGTCATAATGAAGCCGGCGCCGTAGCCACGCCCGCCATCGCCCACCATCGTCCGCCATCGCTCGCCATCACAGAGGCTGGGGAGGCTGAGGCAGGAGGATCGTGAGTTCACAGCCAGCCTCAGCCACAGGGAGGCCCTGAGCAGCCCAGGGAGACCCTGTCTCTAAGTAAAATGCAAAACAGGGCTGGGGATGGGGCTCAGGGGTCGGGGGTCCCTGAGGTCAGTCCTTGGTATCAAAAATAGTGATGATAAACGTGGAACCAGAGGGAGAGAGTGACAGGTGACGGATAGATATGGACAGATGACTGACAGATAGAGGCAGACACCGATGACGGACAGATACAGACATAGATGTTCGATAGAGAGATGACGGACAGACAGGGGTGAGTGATAGGTCTAGATAGACGACAGGGGATAGGCAGATGATTGACACGGATGGATGATTGACAGGTATAGAGAGATGACGGACGGACAGGGGTGACTGATAGGTCTAGATAGACGACAGGGGATAGGCAGATGATTGACACGGATGGATGATTGACAGGTATAGACAGATGACGGACGGACAGGGGTGTGGAGTGATGTTCCAGACACAGAGGTGACGGTGTCAGGCGGAGGGAAAGCGTGGCTTTGCACGTCCAGTCACGGGCGCGGTCTTGCCCCACAGGCGTGCATTTCCTCGAGGTGGACGGTGAGTGAACGGGGCCTGCCCTGGGAGGGTGGCCTCTGAGGGAGGGAGTCGGTCTTGGTCCAGGCTGGGCAACGGAGGTGGACGGGACAGGAGGAAGGGACTCTGTGGAGACGGCCCGTCTGGACGGTCTTAAAGATGCCCCGGGGGACGCGGCGGTCAGCGCTCTAGGGAAGCAGAACTGGGGGCCGCTCTCCTGCCGGGCAGCTGCCACCCTCCCAGGCGTCTCCGAGCCGTCCCCAGGTTCCCTCGTGCCGAGGGCGGGTCCTGGGAGCGGCCTCCCGTGTCCCAGCACGATGTCACCCCCAGGGACTTCCCCCTCGTTCTTTTTCCCTGAAGGACACTTCCCGGCACAGACGCTCCCCGTGACGTGGCTGGTGGCCGTGGGTTGGTCCCTTCTGCAGCAGGACCGTCCACTCCAGTTCTGGTCTCCTCCCGGCTTCCTCCCCCTGCACCCTCCCTCCACTGTCCCCACAGCCCTGGACACGGGTCCTTCACCCCATAGGCCCCCCGAGGACGGTCACCTGCTCAGCAGCCCCTGACGGTGCCATCTACCAAGACGCCTGGGGCGGCCCCCCAGCTCCCTCACGCCTCTCCTCATGTCACTCAGGACTCCTCGTCCAGTGCCCAGAGGCCACTGTGCTACCTGTGACTCTTCCTGCAGCCCTCGTCCCAGCTGACCCCCAGCTCCCAGTTCCTCCTCTGGCCAGTCCAGCTTCTCCATCCTGGGCCAGCTTCTCCATCCTGGTCCAGCTTCTCCATCCTGGACCAGCTTCTCCATCCTGGACCAGCTTCTCCATCCTGCTTCAGCTTCTCCATCCTGGGCCAGCTTCTCCATCCTGGACCAGCTTCTCCATCCTGGACCAGCTTCTCCATCCTGCTTCAGCTTCTCCATCCTGGGCCAGCTTCTCCATCCTGCTCCAGCTTCTCCATCCTGCTCCAGATTCTCCATCCTGCTTCAGCTTCTCCATCCTGCTCCAGCTTCTCCATCCTGCTTCAGCTTCTCCATCCTGGTCCAGCTTCTCCATCCTGGACCAGCTTCTCCATCCTGCTCCAGCTTCTCCATCCTGGTCCGGCTTCTCCATCCTGCTCCAGCTTCTCCATCCTGGACCAGCTTCTCCATCCTGGTCCAGCTTCTCCATCCTGGTCCAGCTTCTCCATCCTGGACCAGCTTCTCCATCCTGCTCCAGCTTCTCCATCCTGGTCCAGCTTCTCCATCCTGGACCGGCTACTCCATCCTGCTTCAGCTTCTCCATCCTGGACCAGCTTCTCCATCCTGCTCCGGCTTCTCCATCCTGGGCCAGCTTCTCCATCCTGCTTCAGCTTCTCCATCCTGGTCCAGCTTCTCCAACCTGCTCCGGCTTCTCCATCCTGGACCAGCTTCTCCATCCTGCTCCAGCTTCTCCATCCTGGTCCAGCTTCTCCATCCTGGACCGGCTACTCCATCCTGGTTTAGCTTCTCCATCCTGGACCAGCTTCTCCATCCTGGACCAGCTTCTCCATCCTGGACTGGCTTCTCCATCCTGCTTCAGCTTCTCCATCCTGGGCCAGCTTCTCCATCCTGGACCAGCTTCTCCATCCTGAACCAGCTTCTCCATCCTGCTCCAGCTTCTCCATCCTGGTCCAGCTTCTCCATCCTGCTCCAGCTTCTCCATCCTGGACCAGCTTCTCCATCCTGCTCCAGCTTCTCCATCCTGGACCAGCTTCTCCATCCTGGACCGGCTTCTCCATCCTGCTTCAGCTTCTCCATCCTGGACCAGCTTCTCCATCCTGGACCAGCTTCTCCATCCTGGACCGGCTTCTCCATCCTGCTTCAGCTTCTCCATCCTGGGCTAGCTTCTCCATCCTGGTCCAGCTTCTCCATCCTGGACTGGCTTCTCCATCCTGCTTCAGCTTCTCCATCCTGGGCCAGCTTCTCCATCCTGGACCAGCTTCTCCATCCTGCTCCAGCTTCTCCATCCTGCTTCAGCTTCTCCATCCTGGACCGGCTTCTCCATCCTGGACAAGCTTCTCCATCCTGGTCCAGCTTCTCCATCCTGGACCAGCTTCTCCATCCTGCTTCAGCTTCTCCATCCTGGACCAGCTTCTCCATCCTGGACTGGCTTCTCCATCCTGCTTCAGCTTCTCCATCCTGGTCCAGCTTCTCCATCCTGGTCCAGCTTCTCCATCCTGGACCAGCTTCTCCATCCTGGTTTAGCTTCTCCATCCTGGACCAGCTTCTCCATCCTGCTTCAGCTTCTCCATCCTGGACCAGCTTCTCCATCCTGGACCAGCTTCTCCATCCTGGACCAGCTTCTCCATCCTGCTTCAGCTTCTCCATCCTGGTACAGCTTCTCCATCCTGGACCAGCTTCTCCATCCTGGACCAGCTTCTCCATCCTGGGCCAGCTTCTCCATCCTGGTCCGGCTTCTCCATCCTGGTCCGGCTTCTCCATCCTGGACCGGCTTCTCCATCCTGCTCCAGCTTCTCCATCCTGGTCCAGATTCTCCATCCTGCTTCAGCTTCTCCATCCTGCTCCAGCTTCTCCATCCTGGTCCGGCTTCTCCATCCTGGACCAGCTTCTCCATCCTGCTCCAGCTTCTCCATCCTGGTCCAGATTCTCCATCCTGCTTCAGCTTCTCCATCCTGCTTCAGCTTCTCCATCCTGGACCAGCTTCTCCACCCTGGGCCAGCTTCTCCATCTTGCTTCAGTTTCTCCATCCTGGACCAGCTTCTCCACCCTGCTCCAGCTTCTCTATCCTGGACCAGCTTCTCCATCCTGGACCAGCTCTCCATCCTGCTCCAGCTTCTCCATCCTGGACCAGCTTCTCCATCCTGGACCAGCATGTTTCCCTGCCCGCCCAGTGCTCTGTGGTCAGCCAGTTCTGCCAGGGGTCCCTCCCATAGCTTGCTGATTCATTCACTTTTAAAGAACGCGCCTGCCCATGCTGAGTTCTAAAACTGTGGCCTGGTGGCCTCTCCTCCAGGGGACAATGCTATTCCACCCCCCAAGCCCCAGCTCAGCTCACAGCCGTCCACGCTGTGGTGCCTGGGGACAGCAGCAAGACCCAAGGTCCCCTTCTCAGAATGTTGACAAGGCTGAGCTCACGGCCAGAGTGAATGAAATGCGCGAGTTCGCGGCCGTGCTTGCAAGACGAGGAGAGGCACTAAGTGTCCACAGGGCCCACAGCCGGAAGCCCATACTAACCCCGGTCCTGGGCAGGGATCTCAGGGTGAGGCCATCTGGGTCAGGCGGCCCTTGTGCAATGGCCGTGTCCTCCCAAGAGACAGAGGAGGGGACACAGACCCAGAGGAGGAGCCCCGTGGAGACGGAGGCAGGGACTGCAGTGAGGGGCCAGCCCAGGGCCACCTGGAGCCCAGGAGCTGGAGAGGCAGGAGGAGCCCCTGGAGCCCTGGAGGGGCTCAGCCGGGGACCCGGGTCCAGCCTCCGTCCTCCGGGGCGGGATACTGAATTCCAGAGAGTTCCGGCCCCACAATGTGGGGTTCTGCAGTCCTGTCAGGCCTCTGCTTGGCCACAGACGTGACCCCACAGGAACGCGCACAGGCAGGTGGCCGGCGCTGGCCCCTGCCCCAGCCGGCAGCGGCTACCTGCGGTGCTGGCGCGGCCCTTTGATGTGAGGCCGAGGCGGGAGACGGTGAGGGGAAACAACGCTGGGGATCTGGGAAGCGTAATTGAAGTTAACATAAAAGCAGACACTCAGTGTTAATTGGTCTGTCTCCGGCATAATGTGGGCCTCGGAGACCGGGTCCCTGAGCCCCCGCCAAAGTGTCAAGACTCACATCTTTAATTCAACGATCTTTGTATTAATTACCGCCAGATAAGGTGGGCCGCACCGCAGCACTGTATTAGGCATCGCAGCTCACGGCCGCCTGGGACAGTCAATCAGGGCCGAGGGAACGGGCTGGCCTCCTCTGACGGAGCCAGATGGGCACTCAAGGTCAGGCGCAGGAGAAGGCGGTTCTGCCTACAGCCCCCGATGGGGAGGCCTGGGTCCCCGCCACACCCCGGAGCGGGCTGCGGCTCTCACCCTGCAGGGGACTCACCCCTCAGCGGCCCAGAGCAGGGACGTCTCCGTGGGACCACGAGCGCCAGGGCCACCAGGGTCCAGAAGTCACATGGTGGCTGCCCGACAGGAGGCAGAAGGGCCAGGGGCAGGAAGGAACAGGTGGGCAGTGTAGGCCAGCAAGGATGGAGCCGCAGGGGAGAGGAAGTGCAGGGAGAGAGGGGGGGAGCAGGAGGTGAGAAGAGGGAAGAATCAGGAGCCTGTGGGAGGCCATCATGGTGGACGGTGAGTGTGGACGTGGAGCTGGACATGGTGGGGCGAGGAGTCATGGTGGAAGGGCAGCCGGGGGAAGAGGACCATAGGGAGGAGATGGAGGGAGGAAGGTGTAGGTGAGGAAGGTGGAGGGAGGAAGGTGGAGGTAAGGAAGGTGGAGATGGCGATGGTGAAGGTGGTGATGATGGATATGAGGAAGGTGGAGGAGAGGGTGGTGGTGGTGATGGTGGAGGTGATTAAGGATGCAGGTGAGAACCTGGGAGGGGGACCTGGTGTGGGGACAGGGTCTCT
>NW_027510515.1:0-33311 GCF_048772815.1 Callospermophilus lateralis | reverse complement strand
GATCATTACCACAGAGATCATCAAGGTCGGATGAAAAAAAATTTGCCGAGTATTCAGAAAACCAGTAGTATTTTGGAAGCTTGGAACACCTTTCCAATGAATGCGTTTTACGCAGTCTTTGCTTGTGGCTATTTCAAGAGGAAACAAACCACAAAGACAGAACTTAGAACTACTTTATTTTGTCAAGTTTCAAGGAGCTAGCACAAACCGTGCTTGATTTAGACTTAAAAAATTCATCTATCTGTATAGGAGGAAATAGAGTGAAACCTAAAAATTCAAACTGTTACTGGTAACGAACGCTTCATCCTACAAGAGTGAATATTGGGCAGTTAAGTGGACTAAGTAAACTGATCATTACCACAGAGATCATCAAGGTCGGATGAAAAAAAATTTGCCGAGTATTCAGAAAACCAGTAGTTTTTTGGAAGCTTGGCACACCTTTCCAATGAAGGTGTTTTACGCAGTCTTTGCTTGTGGCTATTTCCAGAGGAAACAAACCACAAAGACAGAATTGAGAACTACTTTATTTTGTCAAGTTTCAAGGAGCTAGCACAAACCATGTTTGATTTAGACTTAAAAAACACATCTATCTGTATAGGAGGAAATAGAGTGAAACCTAAAAATTCAAACTGTTACTGGTAACGAACGCTTCATCCTACAAGAGTCAATATTGGGCAGTTAAGTGGACTAAGTAAACTGATCATTACCACAGAGATCATCAAGGTCGGATGAAAAAAAATTTGCCGAGTATTCCGAAAACCAGTAGTTTTTTGGAAGCTTGGCACACCTTTCCAATGAAGGTGTTTTACGCAGTCTTTGTTTGTGCCTATTTCAAGAGGAATCAAACCACAAAGACAGAACTTAGAACTACTTTATTTTGTCAAGTTCAAGGAGCTAGCACAAACCGTGTTTGATTTAGACTTAAAAACACATCTATCTGTATAGGAGGAAATAGAGTGAAACCTAAAAATTCAAACTGTTACTGGTAACGAACGCTTCATCCTAGAAGAGTGAAAGTTGGGCAGCTAAGTGGACTTAGTGAACTGATCATTACCACAGAGATCATCAAGGTCGGATGAAAAAAAATTTGCCGAGTATTCAGAAAACCAGTAGTATTTTGGTAGCTTGGAACACCTTTCCAATGAATGTGTTTTACGCAGTCTTTGCTTGTGGCTATTTCAAGAGGAAACAAACCACAAAGACAGAACTTAGAACTACTTTATTTTGTCAAGTTTCAAGGAGCTAGCACAAACCGTGCTTGATTTAGACTTAAAAAACTCATCTATCTGTATAGGAGGAAATCGAGTGAAACCTAAAAATTCAAACTGTTACTGGTAACGAACGCTTCATCCTACAAGAGTGAATATTGGGCAGTTAAGTGGACTAAGTAAACTGATCATTACCACAGAGATCATCAAGGTCGGATGAAAAAAAATTTGCCGAGTATTCCGAAAACCAGTAGTTTTTTTGGAAGCTTGGCACACCTTTCCAATGAATGTGTTTTACGCAGTCTTTGCTTGTGGCTATTTCAAGAGGAAACAAACCACAAAGACAGAACTTAGAACTACTTTATTTTGTCAAGTTTCAAGGAGCTAGCACAAACCGTGTTTGATTTAGACTTAAAAACACATCTATCTGTATAGGAGGAAATAGAGTGAAATCTAAAAATTCAAACTGTTACTGGTAACGAACGCTTCATCCT
The DNA here is from genome assembly GCF_048772815.1 of Callospermophilus lateralis. Taxonomy (NCBI): domain Eukaryota; kingdom Metazoa; phylum Chordata; class Mammalia; order Rodentia; family Sciuridae; genus Callospermophilus; species Callospermophilus lateralis. The sequence goes on along the minus strand of NW_027510515.1, from coordinate 31,609 downwards.
AGAAGAGTGAAAGTTGGGCAGCTAAGTGGACTTAGTGAACTGATCATTACCACAGAGTTCATCAAGGTCGGATGAAAAAAATTTTGCCGAGTATTCAGAAAACCAGTAGTTTTTTGGAAGCTTGGCACACCTTTCCAATGAATGTGTTTTACGCAGTCTTTGCTTGTGCCTATTTCAAGAGGAATCAAACCACAAAGACAGAACTTGGAACTACTTTATTTTGTCAAGTTTCAAGGAGCTAGCACAAACCGTGTTTGATTTAGACTTAGAAACACATCTATATATATAGGAGGAAATAGAGTGAAACCTAAAAACTCAAACTGTTACTGGTAACGAACGCTTCATCCTAGAAGAGTGAATATTGGGCAGCTAAGTGGACTAAGTAAACTGATCATTACCACAGAGATCATCAAGGTCGGATGAAAAAAAATTTGCCGAGTATTCAGAAAATTAATAGTTTTTTGGAAGCTTGGCACACCTTTCCAATGAAGGGTTTTTTACGCAGTCTTTGCTTGTGGCTGTTTCAAGAGGAAACAAACCACAAAGACAGAACTTAGAACTACTTTATTTTTGTCAAGTTTTAAGGAGCTAGCACAAACCGTGTTTGATTTAGACTTAAAAAACACATCTATCTGTATAGGAGGAAATAGAGTGAAATCTAAAAATTCAAACTGTTACTGGTAAAGAACCTTCATCCTAAAAGAGTGAAAATTGGGCAGCTAAGTGGACTTAGTGAACTGATCATTACCACAGAGATCATCAAGGTCGGATGAAAAAAAATTTGCCGAGTATTCAGAAAACCAGTAGTATTTTGGAAGCTTGGAACACCTTTCCAATGAATGTGTTTTACGCAGTCTTTGCTTGTGGCTATTTCAAGAGGAAGCAAACCACAAAGACAGAACTTAGAACTACTTTATTTTGTCAAGTTTCAAGGAGCTAGCACAAAACCGTGTTTGATTTCGACTTAAAAACACATCAATCTGTATAGGAGGAAATAGAGTGAAACCTACAAATTCAAACCTTTACTTGTAACGAACGCTTCATCCTAGAACAGTGAAAGTTGGGCAGCTAAGTGGACTTAGTGAACTGATCATTACCACAGAGATCATCAAGGTCGGATGAAAAAAAATTTGCCGAGAATTCAGAAAACCAGTAGTATTTTGGAAGCTTGGAACACCTTTCCAATGAATGCGTTTTATGCAGTCTTTGCTTGTGGCTATTTCAAGAGGAAACAAACCACAAAGACAGAACTTAGAACTACTTTATTTTGTCAAGTTTCAAGGAGCTAGCACAAACCGTGCTTGATTTAGACTTAAAAAATTCATCTATCTGTATAAGAGGAAATAGAGTGAAACCTAAAAATTCAAACTGTTACTGGTAACGAACGCTTCATCCTACAAGAGTGAATATTGGGCAGTTAAGTGGACTAAGTAAACTGATCATTACCACAGAGATCATCAAGGTCGGATGAAAAAAATTTGCCGAGTATTCCGAAAACCAGTAGTTTTTTGGAAGCTTGGCACACCTTTCCAATGAATGTGTTTTACGCAGTCTTTGCTTGTGCCTATTTCAAGAGGAATCAAACCACAAAGACAGAACTTAGAACTACTTTATTTTGTCAAGTTTCAAGGAGCTAGCACAAACCGTGTTTGATTTAGACATAGAAACACATCTATATATATAGGAGGAAATAGAGTGAAACCTAAAAACTCAAACTGTTACTGGTAACGAACGCTTCATCCTAGAAGAGTGAATATTGGGCAGCTAAGTGGACTAAGTAAACTGATCATTACCACAGAGATCATCAAGGTCGGATGAAAAAAAATTTGCCGAGTATTCAGAAAATTAATAGTTTTTTGGAAGATTGGCACACCTTTCCAATGAAGGTTTTTTACGCAGTCTTTGCTTGTGGCTGTTTCAAGAGGAAACAAACCACAAAGACAGAACTTAGAACTACTTTATTTTGTCAAGTTTCAAGGAGCTAGCACAAACCGTGTTTGATTTAGACTTAAAAAACACATCTATGTGTATAGGAGGAAATAGAGTGAAATCTAAAAATTCAAACTGTTACTGGTAAAGAACGCTTCATCCTAAAAGAGTGAAAATTGGGCAGCTAAGTGGACTTAGTGAACTGATCATTACCACAGAGATCATCAAGGTCGGATGAAAAAAAATTTGCCGAGTATTCAGAAAACCGTAGTATTTTGGAAGCTTGGAACACCTTTCCAGTGAATGTGTTTTACGCAGTCTTTGCTTGTGGCTATTTCAAGAGGAAACAAACCACAAAGACAGAACTTAGAACTACTTTATTTTGTCAAGTTTCAAGGAGCTGTCACAAACTGTGTTTGATTTAGACTTAAAAAACTCATCTATCTGTATAGGAGGAAATAGAGTGAAACCTAAAAATTCAAACTGTTACTGGGAACGAACGCTTCATCCTAGAAGAGTGAATATTGGGCAGTTAAGTGGACTAAGTAAACTGATCATTACCACAGAGATCATCAAGGTCGGATGAAAAAAAATTTGCCGAGTATTCCGAAAACCATTAGTTTTTTGGAAGCTTGGCACACCTTTCCAATGAATGTGTTTTACGCAGTCTTTGCTTGTGCCTATTTCAAGAGGAATCAAACCACAAAGACAGAACTTAGAACTACTTTATTTTGTCAAGTTTCAAGGAGCTAGCACAAACCGTGTTTGATTTAGACTTAGAAACACATCTATATCTATAGGAGGAAATAGAGTGAAACCTAAAAACTCAAACTGTTACTGGTAACGAACGCTTCATCCTAGAAGAGTGAATATTGGGCAGCTAAGTGGACTAAGTAAACTGATCATTACCACAGAGATCATCAAGGTCGGATGAAAAAAAATTTGCCGAGTATTCAGAAAATTAATAGTTTTTTGGAAGCTTGGCACACCTTTCCAATGAAGGTTTTTTATGCAGTCTTTGCTTGTGGCTGTTTCAAGAGGAAACAAACCACAAAGACAGAACTTAGAACTACTTTATTTTGTCAAGTTTCAAAGAGCTAGCACAAACCGTGTTTGATTTAGACTTAAAAAACACATCTATCTGTATAGGAGGAAATAGAGTGAAATCTAAAAATTCAAACTGTTACTGGTAAAGAACGCTTCATCCTAAAAGAGTGAAAATTGGGCAGCTAAGTGGACTTAGTGAACTGATCATTACCACAGAGATCATCAAGGTCGGATGAAAAAAAATTTGCCGAGTATTCAGAAAACCAGTAGTATTTTGGAAGCTTGGAACACCTTTCCAATGAATGTGTTTTACGCAGTCTTTGCTTGTGGCTATTTGAAGAGGAAGCAAACCACAAAGACAGAACTTAGAACTACTTTATTTTATCAAGTTTCAAGGAGCTAGCACAAACCGTGTTTGATTTCGACTTAAAAAACACATCAATCTGTATAGGAGGAAATAGAGTGAAACCTAAAAATTCAAACCTTTACTGGTAACGAACGCTTCATCCTAGAAGAGTGAATATTGGGCAGTTAAGTGGACTAAGTAAACTGATCATTACCACAGAGATCATCAAGGTCGGATGAAAAAAAATTTGCCGAGTATTCAGAAAACCAGTAGTATATTGGAAGCTTGGCACACCTTTCCAATGAAGGTGTTTTACGCAGTCTTTGCTTGTGGCTATTTCAAGAGGAAACAAACCACAAAGACAGAACTTAGAACTACTTTATTTTGTCAAGTTTCAAGGAGCTAGCACAAACCATGTTTGATTTAGACTTAAGAAACCCATCTATCTGTATAGGAGGAAATAGAGTGAAACCTAAAAATTCAAACTGTTACTGCTAACGAACGCTTCATCCTAGAACAGTGAAAGTTGGGCAGCTAAGTGGACTTAGTGAACTGATCATTACCACAGAGATCATCAAGGTCGGATGAAAAAAAATTTGCCGAGTATTCAGAAAACCAGTAGTATTTTGGAAGCTTGGAACACCTTTCCAATGAATGCGTTTTACGCCGTCTTTGCTTGTGGCTATTTCAAGAGGAAACAAACCACAAAGACAGAACTTAGAACTACTTATTTTGTCAAGTTTCCAGGAGCTAGCACAAACCGTGCTTGATTTAGACTTAAAAAACTCATCTATCTGTATGGGAGGAAATAGAGTGAAACCTAAAAATTCAAACTGTTACTGGTATCGAACGCTTCATCCTACAAGAGTGAATATTGGGCAGTTAAGTGGACTAAGTAAACTGATCATTACCACAGAGATCATCAAGGTCGGATGAAAAAAAATTTGCCGAGTATTCCGAAAACCAGTAGTTTCTTGGAAGCTTGGCACACCTTTCCAATGAAGGTGTTTTACGCAGTCTTTGCTTGTGCCTATTTCAAGAGGAATCAAACCACAAAGACAGAACTTAGAACTAATTTATTTTGTCAGGTTTCAAGGAGCTCGCACAAACCTTGTTTGATTTAGACTTCCAAACACATCTATATATATAGGAGGAAATAGAGTGAAACCTAAAAACTCAAACTGTTACTGGTAACGAACGCTTCATCCTAGAAGAGTGAATATTGGGCAGCTAAGTGGACTAAGTAAACTGATCATTACCACAGAGATCATCAAGGTCGGATGAAAAAAAAATTGCCGAGTATTCAAAAAACCAGTAGTATTTTGGAAGCTTGGAACACGTTTCCAATAAAGGTGTTTTACGCAGTCTTTGCTTGTGGCTATTTCAAGAGGAAACAAACCACAAAGACAGAACTTAGAACTACTTTATTTTGTCAAGTTTCAAGGAGCTAGCACAAACCGTATTTGATTTAGACTTAAAAAACACATCTATCTGTATAGGGGAAATAGAGTGAAACCTAAAAATTCAAACTGTTACTGGTAACGAACGCTTCATCCTAGAAGAGTGAAAACTGGGCAGCTAAGTGGACTTAGTGAACTGATCATTACCACAGAGATCATCAAGGTCGGATGAAAAAAAATTTGCCGAGTATTCAGAAAACAAGTAGTTTTTTGGAAGCTTGGCACACCTTTCCAATGAAGGAGTTTTACGCAGTCTTTGCTTGTGGCTATATCAAGAGGAAACAAACCACAAAGACAGAACTTAGAATTACTTTATTTTGTCAAGTTTCAAGGAGCTAGCACAAACCGTGTTTGATTTAGACTTTAAAAACACATCTATCTGTATAGGAGGAAATAGAGTGAAACCTAAAAACTCAAACTGTTACTGTTAACGAACGCTTCATCCTAGAAGAGTGAATGTTGGGCAGCTAAGTGGACTACGTGAACTGATCATTACCACAGAGATCATCAAGGTCGGATGAAAAAAAATTTGATGAGTATTCAGGAAACCAGTAGTTTTTTGGAAGCTTGGCACACCTTTCCAATGAAGGTGTTTTACGCAGTCTTTGCTTGTGGCTATTTCAAGAGGAAACAAACCACAAAGACAGAACTTAGAACTACTTTATTTTGTCAAGTTTCAAGGAGCTAGCACAAACCGTGTTTGATATAGACTTAAAAAACACATCTATCTGTATAGGAGGAAATAGAGTGAAACCTAAAAATTCAAACTGTTACTGGTAACGGACGCTTCATCCTAGAAGATTCAAAATTGGGCAGCTAAGTGGACTTAGTGAACTGATCATTACCACAAGATCATCAAGGTGTGATGAAAAAAAATTTGCCGAGTATTCAGAAAATCAGTAGTATTTTGGAAGCTTGGAACACCTTTCCAATGAATGTGTTTTACGCAGTCTTTGCTTGTGGCTATTTCAAGAGGAAACAAACCACAAAGACAGAACTTAGAACAACTTTATTTTGTCAAGTTTCAAGGAGCTAGCACAAACCGTGTTTGATTTAGACTTAAAAAACACATCTATCTGTATAGGAGGAAATAGAGTGAAACCTAAAAATTCAAAATGTTACTGGTAACGAACGCTTCATCCTAGAAGAGTGAAAATTGGGCAGCTAAGTGGACTTAGTGAACTGATCATTACCACAGAGATCATCAAGGTCGGATGAAAAGAAATTTGCCGAGTATTCAGAAAACCAGTAGTATTTTGGAAGCTTGGAACACCTTTCCAATAAAGGTGTTCTACGCAGTCTTTGCTTGTGGCTATTTCAAGAGGAAACAAACCACAAAGACAGAACTTAGAACTACTTTATTTTGTTAAGTTTCAAGGAGCTAGCACAAACCGTGTTTGATTTAGACTTAAAAAACACATCTATCTGTATAGGAGGAAATAGAGTGAAACCTAAAAATTCAAACTGTTACTGGTAACGAACGCTTCATCCTAGAAGAGTGAAAATTGGGCAGCTAAGTGGACTTAGTGAACTGATCATTACCACAGAGATCATCAAGGTCGGATGAAAAAAAATTTGCCGAGTATTCAGAAAACCAGTAGTATTTTGGAAGCTTGGAACACCTTTCCAATAAAGGTGTTTTACGCAGTGTTTGCTTGTGGCTATTTCAAGAGGAAACAAACCACAAAGACAGAACTTAGAACAACTTTATTTTGTCAAGTTTCAAGGAGCTAGAACAAACCGTGATTGATTTAGACTTAAAAAACACATCTATCTGTATAGGAGGAAATAGAGCGAAACCTAAAAATTCAAACTGTTACTGGTAACGAACGCTTCATCCTAGAAGAGTGAAAATTGGGCAGCTAAGTGGACTTAGTGAACTGATCATTACCACAGAGATCATCAAGTTCGGATGAAAAAAAATTTGCGAGTATTCCGAAAACCAGTAGTTTTTTGGAAGCTTGGCACACCTTTCCAATGAATGTGTTTTACGCAGTCTTTGCTTGTGCCTATTTCAAAAGGAAACAAACCACAAAGACAGAAATTAGAACTACTTTATTTTGTCAAGTTTCAAGGAGCTAGCACAAACCGTGTTTGATTTAGACTTCCAAACACATCTATATATATAGGAGGAAATAGAGTGAAACCTAAAAACTCAAACTGTTACTGGTAAGGAACGCTTCATCCTAGAAGAGTGAATGTTGGGCAGCTAAGTGGACTAAGTGAACTGATCATTACCACAGAGATCATCAAGGTCGGATGAAAAAAAGTTTGCCGAGTATTCAGAAAACCAGTAGTTTTTTGGAAGCTTGGCACACCTTTCCAATGAAGGTGTTTTACGCAGTCTTTGCTTGTGGCCATTTCAAGAGGAAACAAACCACAAAGACAGAACTTAGAACTACTTTATTTTGTCAAGTTTCAAGGAGCTAGCACAAACCGTGTTTGATTTAGACTTAAAAAACACATCTATCTGTATAGGAGGAAATAGACTGAAACCTAAAAATTCAAACTGTTACTGCTAACGAACGCTTCATCCTAGAAGAGTGAAAATTGGGCAGCTAAGTGGACTTAGTGAACTCATCATTACCACAGAGATCACCATGGTCGGATGAAAAAAATTTTGCCGAGTATTCAGAAAACCAGTAGTATTTTGGAAGCTTGGAACACCTTTCCAATAAAGGTGTTTTACGCAGTGTTTGTTGTGCCTATTTCAAAAGGAAACAAACCACAAAGATAGAACTTAGAACTACTTTATTTTGTCAAGTTTCAAGGAGCTAGCACAAACCGTGTTTGATTTAGACTTCCAAACACATCTATCTGTATAGGAGGAAATAGAGTGAAACCTAAAAATTCAAACTGTTACTGGTAACGAATGCTTCATCCTAGAAGATTGAAAATTGGGCAGCTAAGTGGACTTAGTGAACTGATCATTACCACAGAGATCATCAAGGTCGGATGAAAAAAAATTTGCCGAGTATTCAGAAAACCAGTAGTATTTTGGAAGCTTGGATCACCTTTCCAATGAATGTGTTTTACGCAGTCTTTGCTTGTGGCTATTTCAAGAGGAAACAAACAACAAAGACAGAACTTAGAACAACTTTATTTTGTCAAGTTTCAAGGAGCTAGAACAAACCGTGATTGATTTAGACTTAAAAAACACATCTATCTGTATAGGAGGAAATAGAGGGAAACCTAAAAATTCAAAATGTTACTGGTAACGAACGCTTCATCCTAGAAGAGTGAATATTGGGCAGCTAAGTGGACTAAGTAAACTGATCATTACCACAGAGATCATCAAGGTCGGATGAAAAAAAATTTGCTGAGTATTCAGAAAACCAGTAGTTTTTTGGAAGCTTGGCACACCTTTCCAATGAAGGTGTTTTACGCAGTCTTTGCTTGTGGCTGTTTCTAGAGGAAACAAACCACAAAGACAGAACTTAGAACTACTTTATTTTGTCAAGTTTCAAGGAGCTAGCACAAACCGTGTTTGATTTAGTCTTAAAAAACACATCTATCTGTATAGGAGGAAATAGAGTGAAACCTAAAAATTCAAACTGTTACTGGTAACGAACGCTTCATACTAGAAGAGTGAAAATTGGGCAGCTAAGTGGACTTAGTGAACTGATCATTACCACAGAGATCATCAAGGTCGGATGAAAAAAAATTTGCCGAGTATTCAGAAAACCAGTAGTATTTTGGAAGCTTGGAACACCTTTCCAATAAAGGTGTTTTACGCAGTGTTTGCTTGTGTCTATTTCAAGAGGAAACAAACCACAAAGACAGAACTTAGAACAACTTTATTTTGTCAAGTTTCAAGGAGCTAGAACAAACCGTGATTGATTTAGACTTAAAAAACACATCTATCTGTATAGGAGGAAATAGAGTGAAACCTAAAATTCAAACTGTTACTGGTAACGAACGCTTCATCCTAGAAGAGTGAAAATTGGGCAGCTAAGTGGACTTAGTGAACTGATCATTACCACAGAGGTCATCAAGTTCGCATGAAAATAAAATTTGCCGAGTATTCCGAAAACCAGTAGTTTTTTGGAAGCCTGGCACACCTTTCAAATGAATGTGTTTTACGCAGTCTTTGCTTTTGCCTATTTTAAGAGGAAACAAACCACAAAGACAGAAATTAGAACTACTTTATTTTGTCAAGTTTCAAGGAGCTAGCACAAACCGTGTTTGATTTAGACTTCCAAACACATCTATCTGTATAGGAGGAAATAGAGTGAAACCTAAAAACTCAAACTGTTACTGTTAACGAACTTTATCCTAGAAGAGTGAATGTTGGGCAGCTAAGTGGACTACGTGAACTGATCATTACCACAGAGATCATCAAGGTCGGATGAAAAAAAATTTGATGAGTATTCAGGAAACCAGTAGTTTTTTGGAAGCTTGGCACACCTTTCCAATGAAGGTGTTTTACGCAGTCTTTGCTTGTGGCTATTTCAAGAGGAAACAAACCACAAAGACAGAACTTAGAACTACTTTATTTTGTCAAGTTTCAAGGAGCTAGCACAAACCGTGTTTGATATAGACTTAAAAAACACATCTATCTGTATAGGAGGAAATAGAGTGAAACCTAAAAATTCAAACTGTTACTGGTAACGGACGCTTCATCCTAGAAGATTGAAAATTGGGCAGCTAAGTGGACTTAGTGAACTGATCATTACCACAAGATCATCAAGGTGGGATGAAAAAAAATTTGCCGAGTATTCAGAAAATCAGTAGTATTTTGGAAGCTTGGAACACCTTTCCAATGAATGTGTTTTACGCAGTCTTTGCTTGTGGCTATTTCAAGAGGAAACAAACCACAAAGACAGAACTTAGAAAAACTTTATTTTGTCAAGTTTCAAGGAGCTAGCACAAACCGTGTTTGATTTAGACTTAAAAAACACATCTATCTGTATAGGAGGAAATAGAGTGAAACCTAAAAATTCAAAATGTTACTGGTAACGAACGCTTCATCCTAGAAGAGTGAAAATTGGGCAGCTAAGTGGACTTAGTGAACTGATCATTACCACAGAGATCATCAAGGTCGGATGAAAAGAAATTTGCCGAGTATTCAGAAAACCAGTAGTATTTTGGAAGCTTGGAACACCTTTCCAATAAAGGTGTTCTACGCAGTCTTTGCTTGTGGCTATTTCAAGAGGAAACAAACCAAAAAGACAGAACTTAGAACTACTTTATTTTGTTAAGTTTCAAGGAGCTAGCACAAACCGTGTTTGATTTAGACTTAAAAAACACATCTATCTGTATAGGAGGAAATAGAGTGAAACCTAAAAATTCAAACTGTTACTGGTAACGAACGCTTCATCCTAGAAGAGTGAAAATTGGGCAGCTAAGTGGACTTAGTGAACTGATCATTACCACAGAGATCATCAAGGTCGGATGAAAAAAAGTTTGCCGAGTATTCAGAAAACCAGTAGTATTTTGGAAGCTTGGAACACCTTTCCAATAAAGGTGTTTTACGCAGTGTTTGCTTGTGGCTATTTCAAGAGGAAACAAACCACAAAGACAGAACTTAGAACAACTTTATTTTGTCAAGTTTCAAGGAGCTAGAACAAACCGTGATTGATTTAGACTTAAAAAACACATCTATCTGTATAGGAGGAAATAGAGCGAAACCTAAAAATTCAAACTGTTACTGGTAACGAACGCTTCATCCTAGAAGAGTGAAAATTGGGCAGCTAAGTGGACTTAGTGAACTGATCATTACCACAGAGATCATCAAGTTCGGATGAAAAAAAATTTGCGAGTATTCCGAAAACCAGTAGTTTTTTGGAAGCTTGGCACACCTTTCCAATGAATGTGTTTTACGCAGTCTTTGCTTGTGCCTATTTCAAAAGGAAACAAACCACAAAGACAGAAATTAGAACTACTTTATTTTGTCAAGTTTCAAGGAGCTAGCACAAACCGTGTTTGATTTAGACTTCCAAACACATCTATATATATAGGAGGAAATAGAGTGAAACCTAAAAGCTCAAACTGTTACTGGTAAGGAACGCTTCATCCTAGAAGAGTGAATGTTGGGCAGCTAAGTGGACTAAGTGAACTGATCATTACCACAGAGATCATCAAGGTCGGATGAAAAAAAGTTTGCCGAGTATTCAGAAAACCAGTATTTTTTTGGAAGCTTGGCACACCTTTCCAATGAAGGTGTTTTACGCAGTCTTTGCTTGTGGCCATTTCAAGAGGAAACAAACCACAAAGACAGAACTTAGAACTACTTTATTTTGTCAAGTTTCAAGGAGCTAGCACAAACCGTGTTTGATTTAGACTTAAAAAACACATCTATCTGTATAGGAGGAAATAGACTGAAACCTAAAAATTCAAACTGTTACTGCTAACGAACGCTTCATCCTAGAAGAGTGAAAATTGGGCAGCTAAGTGGACTTAGTGAACTCATCATTACCACAGAGATCACCATGGTCGGATGAAAAAAATTTTGCCGAGTATTCAGAAAACCAGTAGTATTTTGGAAGCTTGGAACACCTTTCCAATAAAGGTGTTTTACGCAGTGTTTGTTGTGCCTATTTCAAGAGGAAACAAACCACAAAGATAGAACGTAGAACTACTTTATTTTGTCAAGTTTCAAGGAGCTAGCACAAACCGTGTTTGATTTAGACTTCCAAACACATCTATCTGTATAGGAGGAAATAGAGTGAAACCTAAAAATTCAAACTGTTACTGGTAACGAATGCTTCATCCTAGAAGATTGAAAATTGGGCAGCTAAGTGGACTTAGTGAACTGATCATTACCACAGAGATCATCAAGGTCGGATGAAAAAAAATTTGCCGAGTATTCAGAAAACCAGTAGTATTTTGGAAGCTTGGATCACCTTTACAATGAATGTGTTTTACGCAGTCTTTGCTTGTGGCTATTTCAAGAGGAAACAAACAACAAAGACAGAACTTAGAACAACTTTATTTTGTCAAGTTTCAAGGAGCTAGAACAAACCGTGATTGATTTAGACTTAAAAAACACATCTATCTGTATAGGAGGAAATAGAGGGAAACCTAAAAATTCAAACTGTTACTGGTAACGAACGCTTCATCCTAGAAGAGTGAATATTGGGCAGCTAAGTGGACTAAGTAAACTGATCATTACCACAGAGATCATCAAGGTCGGATGAAAAAAAATTTGCCGAGTATTCAGAAAACCAGTAGTTTTTTGGAAGCTTGGCACACCTTTCCAATGAAGGTGTTTTACGCAGTCTTTGCTTGTGGCTGTTTCTAGAGGAAACAAACCACAAAGACAGAACTTAGAACTACTTTATTTTGTCAAGTTTCAAGGAGCTAGCACAAACCGTGTTTGATTTAGTCTTAAAAAACACATCTATCTGTATAGGAGGAAATAGAGTGAAACCTAAAAATTCAAACTGTTACTGGTAACGAACGCTTCATACTAGAAGAGTGAAAATTGGGCAGCTAAGTGGACTTAGTGAACTGATCATTACCACAGAGATCATCAAGGTCGGATGAAAAAAAATTTGCCGAGTATTCAGAAAACCAGTAGTATTTTGGAAGCTTGGAACACCTTTCCAATAAAGGTGTTTTACGCAGTGTTTGCTTGTGTCTATTTCAAGAGGAAACAAACCACAAAGACAGAACTTAGAACAACTTTATTTTGTCAAGTTTCAAGGAGCTAGAACAAACCGTGATTGATTTAGACTTAAAAAACACATCTATCTGTATAGGAGGAAATAGAGTGAAACCTAAAATTCAAACTGTTACTGGTAACGAACGCTTCATCCTAGAAGAGTGAAAATTGGGCAGCTAAGTGGACTTAGTGAACTGATCATTACCACAGAGGTCATCAAGTTCGCATGAAAATAAAATTTGCCGAGTATTCCGAAAACCAGTAGTTTTTTGGAAGCCTGGCACACCTTTCAAATGAATGTGTTTTACGCAGTCTTTGCTTTTGCCTATTTTAAGAGGAAACAAACCACAAAGACAGAAATTAGAACTACTTTATTTTGTCAAGTTTCAAGGAGCTAGCACAAACCGTGTTTGATTTAGACTTCCAAACACATCTATCTGTATAGGAGGAAATAGAGTGAAACCTAAAAACTCAAACTGTTACTGTTAACGAACGCTTCATCCTAGAAGAGTGAATGTTGGGCAGCTAAGTGGACTACGTGAACTGATCATTACCACAGAGATCATCAAGGTCGGATGAAAAAAAATTTGATGAGTATTCAGGAAACCAGTAGTTTTTTGGAAGCTTGGCACACCTTTCCAATGAAGGTGTTTTACGCAGTCTTTGCTTGTGGCTATTTCAAGAGGAAACAAACCACAAAGACAGAACTTAGAACTACTTTATTTTGTCAAGTTTCAAGGAGCTAGCACAAACCGTGTTTGATATAGACTTAAAAAACACATCTATCTGTATAGGAGGAAATAGAGTGAAACCTAAAAATTCAAACTGTTACTGGTAACGGACGCTTCATCCTAGAAGATTGAAAATTGGGCAGCTAAGTGGACTTAGTGAACTGATCATTACCACAAGATCATCAAGGTGGGATGAAAAAAAATTTGCCGAGTATTCAGAAAATCAGTAGTATTTTGGAAGCTTGGAACACCTTTCCAATGAATGTGTTTTACGCAGTCTTTGCTTGTGGCTATTTCAAGAGGAAACAAACCACAAAGACAGAACTTAGAACAACTTTATTTTGTCAAGTTTCAAGGAGCTAGCACAAACCGTGTTTGATTTAGACTTAAAAAACACATCTATCTGTATAGGAGGAAATAGAGTGAAACCTAAAAATTCAAAATGTTACTGGTAACGAACGCTTCATCCTAGAAGAGTGAAAATTGGGCAGCTAAGTGGACTTAGTGAACTGATCATTACCACAGAGATCATCAAGGTCGGATGAAAAGAAATTTGCCGAGTATTCAGAAAACCAGTAGTATTTTGGAAGCTTGGAACACCTTTCCAATAAAGGTGTTTTACGCAGTCTTTGCTTGTGGCTATTTCAAGAGGAAACAAACCACAAAGACAGAACTTAGAACTACTTTATTTTGTCAAGTTTCAAGGAGCTAGCACAAACCGTGTTTGATTTAGACTTAAAAAACACATCTATCTGTATAGGAGGAAATAGAGTGAAACCTAAAAATTCAAACTGTTACTGGTAACGAACGCTTCATCCTAGAAGAGTGAAAATTGGGCAGCTAAGTGGACTTAGTGAACTGATCATTACCACAGAGATCATCAAGGTCGGATGAAAAAAAATTTGCCGAGTATTCAGAAAACCATTAGTATTTTGGAAGCTTGGAACACCTTTCCAATGAATGTGTTTTACGCAGTCTTTGCTTGTGGCTATTTCAAGAGGAAACAAACCACAAAGACAGAACTTAGAACTACTTTATTTTGTCAAGTTTCAAGGAGCTAGCACAAACCGTGTTTGATTTAGACTTAAAAAACACATCTATCTGTATAGGAGGAAATAGAGTGAAACCTAAAAATTCAAACTGTTACTGGTAACGAACGCTTCATCCTAGAAGAGTGAAAATTGGGCAGCTAAGTGGACTTAGTGAACTGATCATTACCACAGAGATCATCAAGTCGGATGAAAAAAAAATTGCCGAGTATTCAGAAAACCAGTAGTATTTTGGAAGCTTGGAACACCTTTCCAATAAAGGTGTTTTACGCAGTGTTTGCTTGTGGCTATTTCAAGAGGAAACAAACCACAAAGACAGAACTTAGAACAACTTTATTTTGTCAAGTTTCAAGGAGCTAGAACAAACCGTGATTGATTTAGACTTAAAAAACACATCTATCTGTATAGGAGGAAATAGAGCGAAACCTAAAAATTCAAACAGTTACTGGTAACGAACGCTTCATCCTAGAAGAGTGAAAATTGGGCAGCTAAGTGGACTTAGTGAACTGATCATTACCACAGAGATCATCAAGTTCGGATGAAGAAAAATTTGCCGAGTATTCCGAAAACCAGTAGTTTTTTGGAAGCTTGGCACACCTTTCCAATGAATGTGTTTTACACAGTTTTTGCTTGTGCCTATTTCAAGAGGAAACAAACCACAAAGACAGAAATTAGAACTACTTTATTTTGTCAAGTTTCAAGGAGCTAGCACAAACCGTGTTTGATTTAGACTTCCAAACACATCTATCTGTATAGGAGGAAATAGAGTGAAACCTAAAAACTCAAACTGTTACTGGTAACGAACGCTTCATCCTAGAAGAGTGAATGTTGGGCAGCTAAGTGGACTACGTGAACTGATCATTACCACAGAGATCATCAAGGTCGGATGAAAAAAAATTTGCCGAGTATTCAGGAAACCAGTAGTTTTTTGGAAGCTTGGCACACCATTCCAATGAAGGTGTTTTACGCAGTCTTTGCTTGTGGCTATTTCAAGAGGAAACAAACCACAAAGACAGAACTTAGAACTACTTTATTTTGTCAAGTTTCAAAAAGCTAGCACAAACCATGTTTGATTTAGACTTAAAAAACCCATCTATCTGTATAGGAGGAAATAGAGTGAAACCTAAAAATTCAAACTGTTACTGGTAACGGACGCTTCATCCTAGAAGATTGAAAATTGGGCAGCTAAGTGGACTTAGTGAACTGATCATTACCACAGAGATCATCAAGGTGGGATGAAAAAAAATTTGCCGAGTATTCAGAAAATCAGTAGTATTTTGGAAGCTTGGAACACCTTTCCAATGAATGTGTTTTACGCAGTCTTTGCTTGTGGCTATTTCAAGAGGAAACAAACCACAAAGACAGAACTTAGAACAACTTTATTTTGTCAAGTTTCAAGGAGCTAGCACAAACCGTGTTTGATTTAGACTTAAAAAACACATCTATCTGTATAGGAGGAAATAGAGTGAAACCTAAAAATTCAAAATGTTACTGGTAACGAACGCTTCATCCTAGAAGAGTGAAAATTGGGCAGCTAAGTGGACTTAGTGAACTGATCATTACCACAGAGATCATCAAGTTCGGATGAAAAAAAATTTGCCGAGTATTCCGAAAACCAGTAGTTTTTTGGAAGCTTGGCACACCTTTCCAATGAAGGTGTTTTACGCAGTCTTTGCTTGTGGCTATTTCAAGAGGAAACAAACCACAAAGACAGTACTTAGAACTACTTTATTTTGTCAAGTTTCAAGGAGCTAGCACAAACCGTGTTTGATTTAGACTTAAAAAACATATCTATCTGTATAGGAGGAAATAGATTGAAACCTAAAAACTCAAACTGTTACTGGTAACGAACGCTTCATCCTAGAAGAGTGAATATTGGGCAGCTAAGTGGACTTAGTGAACTGATCATTACCACAGAGATCATCAAGGTCGGATGAAAAAAAATTTGCCGAGTATTCAGAAAACCAGTAGTATTTTGGAAGCTTGGAACACCTTTCCAATAAAGGTGTTTTACGCAGTCTTTGCTTGTGGCTATTTCAAGAGGAAACAAACCACAAAGACAGAACTTAGAACTACTTTATTTTGTCAAGTTTCAAGGAGCTAGCACAAACCGTGTTTGATTTAGACTTAAAAAACACATCTATCTGTATAGGAGGAAATAGAGTGAAACCTAAAAATTCAAACTGTTACTGGTAACGAACGCTTCATCCTAGATAAGTGAAACTTGGGCAGCTAAGTGGACTTAGTGAACTGATCATTACCACAGAGATCATCAAGGTCGGATGAAAAAAAATTTGCCGAGTATTCAGAAAACCATTAGTATTTTGGAAGCTTGGAACACCTTTCCAATGAATGTGTTTTACGCAGTCTTTGCTTGTGGCTATTTCAAGAGGAAACAAACCACAAAGACAGAACTTAGAACTACTTTATTTTGTCAAGTTTTAAGGAGCTAGAACAAACCGTGATTGATTTAGACTTAAAAAACACATCTATCTGTATAGGAGGAAATAGAGCGAAACCTAAAAATTCAAACTCTTACTGGTAACGAACGCTTCATCCTAGAAGAGTGAAAATTGGCCAGCTAAGTGGACTTAGTGAACTGATCATTACCACAGAGATCATCAAGTTGGGATGAAAAAAAATTTGCCGAGTATTCCGAAAAACAGTAGTTTTTTGGAAGCTTGGCACACCTTTCCAATGAATGTGTTTTACGCAGTTTTTGCTTGTGCCTATTTCAAGAGGAAACAAACCACAAAGACAGAAATTAGAACTACTTTATTTTGTCAAGTTTCAAGGAGCTAGCACAAACCGTGTTTGATTTAGACTTCCAAACACATCTATCTGTATAGGAGGAAATAGAGTGAAACCTAAAAACTCAAACTGTTACTGGTAACGAACGCTTCATCCTAGAAGAGTGAATGTTTGGCAGATAAGTGGACTAAGTGTACTGATCATTACCACAGAGATCATCAAGGTCGGATGAAAAAAAATTTGCCGAGTATTCAGAAAACCAGTAGTTTTTTGGAAGCTTGGCACACCTTTCCAATGAAGGTGTTTTACGCAGTCTTTGCTTGTGGCTATTTCAAGAGGAAACAAACCACAAAGACAGAACTTAGAACTACTTTATTTTGTCAAGTTTCAAGGAGCTAGCACAAACCGTGTTTGATTTAGATTTAAAAAACACATCTATCTGTATAGGAGAAAATAGACTGAAACCTAAAAATTCAAACTGTTACTGGTAACGAACGCTTCATCCTAGAAGAGTGAAAATTGGGCAGCTAAGTGGACTTAGTGAACTGATCATTACCACAGAGATCATCAAGGTGGGATGAAAAAAAATTTGCCGAGTATTCAGAAAATCAGTAGTATTTTGGAAGCTTGGAACACCTTTCCAATGAATGTGTTTTACGCAGTCTTTGCTTGTGGCTATTTCAAGAGGAAACAAACCACAAAGACAGAACTTAGAACTACTTTATTTTGTCAAGTTTCAAGGAGCTAGCACAAACCGTGTTTGATTTAGACTTAAAAAACACATCTATCTGTATAGGAGGAAATAGAGTGAAACCTAAAAATTCAAAATGTTACTGGTAACGAACGCTTCATCCTAGAAGAGTGAAAATTGGGCAGCTAAGTGGACTTAGTGAACTGATCATTACCACAGAGATCATCAAGTTCGGATGAAAAAAAATTTGCCGAGTATTCCGAAAACCAGTAGTTTTTTGGAAGCTTGGCACACCTTTCCAATGAAGGTGTTTTACGCAGTCTTTGCTTGTGGCTATTTCAAGAGGAAACAAACCACAAAGACAGTACTTAGAACTACTTTATTTTGTCAAGTTTCAAGGAGCTAGCACAAACCGTGTTTGATTTAGACTTAAAAAACACATCTATCTGTATAGGAGGAAATAGATTGAAACCTAAAAACTCAAACTGTTACTGGTAACGAACGCTTCATCCTAGAAGAGTGAATATTGGGCAGCTAAGTGGACTTAGTGAACTGATCATTACCACAGAGATCATCAAGGTCGGATGAAAAAAAATTTGCCGAGTATTCAGAAAACCAGTAGTATTTTGGAAGCTTGGAACACCTTTCCAATAAAGGTGTTTTACGCAGTCTTTGCTTGTGGCTATTTCAAGAGGAAACAAACCACAAAGACAGAACTTAGAACTACTTTATTTTGTCAAGTTTCAAGGAGCTAGCACAAACCGTGTTTGATTTAGACTTAAAAAACACATCTATCTGTATAGGAGGAAATAGAGTGAAACCTAAAAATTCAAACTGTTACTGGTAACGAACGCTTCATCCTAGATAAGTGAAACTTGGGCAGCTAAGTGGACTTAGTGAACTGATCATTACCACAGAGATCATCAAGGTCGGATGAAAAAAAATTTGCCGAGTATTCAGAAAACCATTAGTATTTTGGAAGCTTGGAACACCTTTCCAATGAATGTGTTTTACGCAGTCTTTGCTTGTGGCTATTTCAAGAGGAAACAAACCACAAAGACAGAACTTAGAACTACTTTATTTTGTCAAGTTTCAAGGAGCTAGCACAAACCGTGTTTGATTTAGACTTAAAAAACACATCTATCTGTATAGGAGGAAATAGAGTGAAACCTAAAAATTCAAACTGTTACTGGTAACGAACGCTTCATCCTAGAAGAGTGAAAATTGGGCAGCTAAGTGGACTTAGTGAACTGATCATTACCACAGAGATCATCAAGGTCGGATGAAAAAAAATTTGCCGAGTATTCAGAAAACCAGTAGTATTTTGGAAGCTTGGAACACCTTTCCAATAAAGGTGTTTTACGCAGTGTTTGCTTGTGGCTATTTCAAGAGGAAACAAACCACAAAGACAGAACTTAGAACAACTTTATTTTGTCAAGTTTCAAGGAGCTAGAACAAACCGTGATTGATTTAGACTTAAAAAACACATCTATCTGTATAGGAGGAAATAGAGCGAAACCTAAAAATTCAAACTCTTACTGGTAACGAACGCTTCATCCTAGAAGAGTGAAAATTGGCCAGCTAAGTGGACTTAGTGAACTGATCATTACCACAGAGATCATCAAGTTGGGATGAAAAAAAATTTGCCGAGTATTCCGAAAACCAGTAGTTTTTTGGAAGCTTGGCACACCTTTCCAATGAATGTGTTTTACGCAGTTTTTGCTTGTGCCTATTTCAAGAGGAAACAAACCACAAAGACAGAAATTAGAACTACTTTATTTTGTCAAGTTTCAAGGAGCTAGCACAAACCGTGTTTGATTTAGACTTCCAAACACATCTATCTGTATAGGAGGAAATAGAGTGAAACCTAAAAACTCAAACTGTTACTGGTAACGAACGCTTCATCCTAGAAGAGTGAATGTTTGGCAGATAAGTGGACTAAGTGTACTGATCATTACCACAGAGATCATCAAGGTCGGATGAAAAAAAATTTGCCGAGTATTCAGAAAACCAGTAGTTTTTTGGAAGCTTGGCACACCTTTCCAATGAAGGTGTTTTACGCAGTCTTTGCTTGTGGCTATTTCAAGAGGAAACAAACCACAAAGACAGAACTTAGAACTACTTTATTTTGTCAAGTTTCAAGGAGCTAGCACAAACCGTGTTTGATTTAGATTTAAAAAACACATCTATCTGTATAGGAGAAAATAGACTGAAACCTAAAAATTCAAACTGTTACTGGTAACGAACGCTTCATCCTAGAAGAGTGAAAATTGGGCAGCTAAGTGGACTTAGTGAACTGATCATTACCACAGAGATCATCAAGGTGGGATGAAAAAAAATTTGCCGAGTATTCAGAAAATCAGTAGTATTTTGGAAGCTTGGAACACCTTTCCAATGAATGTGTTTTACGCAGTCTTTGCTTGTGGCTATTTCAAGAGGAAACAAACCACAAAGACAGAACTTAGAACAACTTTATTTTGTCAAGTTTCAAGGAGCTAGCACAAACCGTGTTTGATTTAGACTTAAAAAACACATCTATCTGTATAGGAGGAAATAGAGTGAAACCTAAAAATTCAAAATGTTACTGGTAACGAACGCTTCATCCTAGAAAAGTGAAAATTGGGCAGCTAAGTGGACTTAGTGAACTGATCATTACCACAGAGATCATCAAGTTCGGATGAAAAAAAATTTGCCGAGTATTCCGAAAACCAGTAGTTTTTTGGAAGCTTGGCACACCTTTCCAATGAAGGTGTTTTACGCAGTCTTTGCTTGTGGCTATTTCAAGAGGAAACAAACCACAAAGACAGTACTTAGAACTACTTTATTTTGTCAAGTTTCAAGGAGCTAGCACAAACCGTGTTTGATTTAGACTTAAAAAACACATCTATCTGTATAGGAGGAAATAGATTGAAACCTAAAAACTCAAACTGTTACTGGTAACGAACGCTTCATCCTAGAAGAGTGAATATTGGGCAGCTAAGTGGACTTAGTGAACTGATCATTACCACAGAGATCATCAAGGTCGGATGAAAAAAAATTTGCCGAGTATTCAGAAAACCAGTAGTATTTTGGAAGCTTGGAACACCTTTCCAATAAAGGTGTTTTACGCAGTCTTTGCTTGTGGCTATTTCAAGAGGAAACAAACCACAAAGACAGAACTTAGAACTACTTTATTTTGTCAAGTTTCAAGGAGCTAGCACAAACCGTGTTTGATTTAGACTTAAAAAACACATCTATCTGTATAGGAGGAAATAGAGTGAAACCTAAAAATTCAAACTGTTACTGGTAACGAACGCTTCATCCTAGATAAGTGAAACTTGGGCAGCTAAGTGGACTTAGTGAACTGATCATTACCACAGAGATCATCAAGGTCGGATGAAAAAAAATTTGCCGAGTATTCAGAAAACCATTAGTATTTTGGAAGCTTGGAACACCTTTCCAATGAATGTGTTTTACGCAGTCTTTGCTTGTGGCTATTTCAAGAGGAAACAAACCACAAAGACAGAACTTAGAACTACTTTATTTTGTCAAGTTTCAAGGAGCTAGCACAAACCGTGTTTGATTTAGACTTAAAAAACACATCTATCTGTATAGGAGGAAATAGAGTGAAACCTAAAAATTCAAACTGTTACTGGTAACGAACGCTTCATCCTAGAAGAGTGAAAATTGGGCAGCTAAGTGGACTTAGTGAACTGATCATTACCACAGAGATCATCAAGGTCGGATGAAAAAAAATTTGCCGAGTATTCAGAAAACCAGTAGTATTTTGGAAGCTTGGAACACCTTTCCAATAAAGGTGTTTTACGCAGTGTTTGCTTGTGGCTATTTCAAGAGGAAACAAACCACAAAGACAGAACTTAGAACAACTTTATTTTGTCAAGTTACAAGGAGCTAGAACAAACCGTGATTGATTTAGACTTAATAAACACATCTATCTGTATAGGAGGAAATAGAGCGAAACCTAAAAATTCAAACTCTTACTGGTAACGAACGCTTCATCCTAGAAGAGTGAAAATTGGCCAGCTAAGTGGACTTAGTGAACTGATCATTACCACAGAGATCATCAAGGTGGGATGAAAAAAAATTTGCCGAGTATTCCGAAAACCAGTAGTTTTTTGGAAGCTTGGCACACCTTTCCAATGAATGTGTTTTACGCAGTTTTTGCTTGTGCCTATTTCAAGAGGAAACAAACCACAAAGACAGAAATTAGAACTACTTTATTTTGTCAAGTTTCAAGGAGCTAGCACAAACCGTGTTTGATTTAGACTTCCAAACACATCTATCTGTATAGGAGGAAATAGAGTGAAACCTAAAAACTCAAACTGTTACTGGTAACGAACGCTTCATCCTAGAAGAGTGAATGTTTGGCAGATAAGTGGACTAAGTGTACTGATCATTACCACAGAGATCATCAAGGTCGGATGAAAAAAAATTTGCCTAGTATTCAGAAAACCAGTAGTTTTTTGGAAGCTTGGCACACCTTTCCAATGAAGGTGTTTTACGCAGTCTTTGCTTGTGGCTATTTCAAGAGGAAACAAACCACAAAGACAGAACTTAGAACTACTTTATTTTGTCAAGTTTCAAGGAGCTAGCACAAACCGTGTTTGATTTAGATTTAAAAAACACATCTATCTGTATAGGAGGAAATAGAGTGAAACCTAAAAATTCAAACTGTTACTGGTAACGAACGCTTCATCCTAGAAGAGTGAAAATTGGGCAGCTAATTGGACTTAGTGAACTGATCATTACCACAGACATCACCAAGGTCGGATGAAAAAAAATTTGCCGAGTATTCAGAAAACCAGTAGTATTTTGGAAGCTTGGAACACCTTTCCAATAAAGGTGTTTTACGCAGTGTTTGTTGTGCCTATTTCAAGAGGAAACAAACCACAAAGATAGAACTTAGAACTACTTTATTTTGTCAAGTTTCAAGGAGCTAGCACAAACCGTGTTTGATTTAGACTTCCAAACACATCTATCTGTATAGGAGGAAATAGAGTGAAACCTAAAAACTCAAACTGTTACTGGTAACGAACGCTTCATCCTAGAAGAGTGAATGTTGGGCAGCTAAGTGGACTACGTGAACTGATCATTACCACAGAGATCATCAAGGTCGGATGAAAAAAAATTTGCCGAGTATTCAGGAAACCAGTAGTTTTTTGGAAGCTTGGCACACCTTTCCAATGAAGGTGTTTTACGCAGTCTTTGCTTGTGGCTATTTCAAGAGGAAACAAACCACAAAGACAGTACTTAGAACTACTTTATTTTGTCAAGTTTCAAGGAGCTAGCACAAACCGTGTTTGATTTAGACTTAAAAAACACACCTATCTGTATAGGATGAAATAGAGTGAAACCTAAAAATTCAAACCGTTACTGGTAACGAACGCTTCATCCTAGAAGAGTGAAAATTGGGCAGCTAAGTGGACTTAGTGAACTGATCATTACCACAGAGATTACCAATGTCGGATAAAAAAAAATTTTCTGAGGTTTCAGAAAACCAGTAGTATTTTGGAAGCTTGGAACACCTTTCAAATAAAGGTGTTTTACGCAGTGTTTGCTTGTGCCTATTTCAAGAATAAACAAACCACAAAGACAGAACTTAGAACAACTTTATTTTGTCAAGTTTCAAGGAGCTAGCACAAAACGTGTTTGATTTAGACTTAAAAACACATCTATCTGTATAGGAGGAAATAGAGTGAAACCTAAAAATTCAAACTGTTACTGGTAACGAACGCTTCATCCTAGAAGAGTGAAAATTGGGCAGCTAAGTGGACTTAGTGAACTGATCATTACCACAGAGATCATCAAGTTCGGATGAAAAAAAATTTGCCGAGTATTCCGAAAACCAGTAGTTTTTTGGAAGCTTGGCACACCTTTCAAGGAATGTGTTTTACGCAGTCTTTGCTTGTGCCTATTTCAAGAGGAAACAAACCACAAAGACATAACTTAGAACTACTTTATTTTGTCAAGTTTCAAGGAGCTAGCAGAAACCCTGTTTTATTTAGGCTTCCAAACACATCTATATATATAGGAGGAAATAGAGTGAAACCTAAAACTCAAACTGTTACTGGTAACGAACGCTTCATCCTAGAAGAGTGAATATTGAACAGCTAAGTGGACTTAGTGAACTGATCATTACCACAGAGATCATCAAGGTCGGATGAAAAGAAATTTGCCGAGTATTCAGAAAACCAGTAGTATTTTGGAAGCTTGGAACACCTTTCCAATAAAGGTGTTTTACGCAGTGTTTGCTTGTGGCTATTTCAAGAGGAAACAAACCACAAAGACAGAACTTAGAACAACTTTATTTTGTCAAGTTTCAAGGAGCTAGAACAAACCGTGATTGATTTAGACTTAAAAAACACATCTATCTGTATAGGAGGAAATAGAGCGAAACCTAAAAATTCAAACTGTTACTGGTAACGAACGCTTCATCCTAGAAGAGTGAAAATTGGCCAGCTAAGTGGACTTAGTGAACTGATCATTACCACAGAGATCATCAAGTTCGGATGAAAAAAAATTTGCCGAGTATTCCGAAAACCAGTAGTTTTTTGGAAGCTTGGCACACCTTTCCAATGAATGTGTTTTACGCAGTCTTTGCTTGTGCCTATTTCAAGAGGAAACAAACCACAAAGACAGAAATTAGAACTACTTTATTTTGTCAAGTTTCAAGGAGCTAGCACAAACCGTGTTTGATTTAGACTTCCAAACACATCTATCTGTATAGGAGGAAATAGAGTGAAACCTTAAAACTCAAACTGTTACTGGTAACGAATGCTTCATCCTAGAAGAGTGAATGTTGGGCAGATAAGTGGACTAAGTGTACTGATCATTACCACAGAGATCATCAAGGTCGAATGAAAAAAAATTTGCCGAGTATTCAGAAAACCAGTAGTTTTTTGGAAGCTTGGCACACCTTTCCAATGAAAGTGTTTTACGCAGTCTTTGCTTGTGGCTATTTCAAGAGGAAACAAACCACAAAGACAGAACTTAGAACTACTTTATTTTGTCAAGTTTCAAGGAGCTAGCACAAACCGTGTTTGATTTAGACTTAAAAAACACATCTATCTGTATAGGAGAAAATAGACTGAAACCTAAAAATTCAAACTGTTACTGGTAACGAACGCTTCATCCTAGAAGAGTGAAAATTGGGCAGCTAAGTGGACTTAGTTAACTGATCATTACCACAGACATCACCAAGGTCGGATGAAAAAAAATTTGCCGAGTATTCAGAAAACCAGTAGTATTTTGGAAGCTTGGAACACCTTTCCAATGAATGTGTTTTACGCAGTGTTTGTTGTGCCTATTTCAAGAGGAAACAAACCACAAAGACAGAACTTAGAACTACTTTATTTTGTCAAGTTTCAAGGAGCTAGAACAAACCGTGATTGATTTAGACTTAAAAAACCCATCTATCTGTATAGGAGGAAACAGAGTGAAACCTAAAAATTCAAATTGTTACTGGTAACGAACACTTCATCCTAGAAGATTGAAAATTGGGCAGCTAAGTGGACTTAGTGAACTGATCATTACCACAGAGATCATCAAGGTCGGATGAAAAAAAATTTGCCGAGTATTCAGAAAACGAGTAGTATTTTGGAAGCTTTAAACACCTTTCCAATGAATGTGTTTTACGCAGTTTTTGCTTGTGCCTATTTCAAGAGGAAACAAACCACAAAGACAGAACTTAGAACTACTTTATTTTGTCAAGTTTCAAGGAGCTAGCACAAACCGTGTTTGATTAAGACTTAAAAAACACATCTATCTGTATAGGAAGAAATAGAGTGAAACCTAAAAATTCAAACTGTTACTGGTAACGAAAGCTTCATCCTAGAAGAGTGAAAGTTGGGCAGCTAAGTGGACTTAGTGAACTGATCATTACCACAGAGATCATCAAGGTCGGATGAAAAAAAATTTGCCGAGTATTCAGAAAACCAGTAGTATTTTGGAAGCTTGGAACACCTCTCCAATGAATGTGTTTTACGCAGTCTTTGCTTGTGGCTATTTCAAGAGGAAACAAACCACAAAGACAGAACTTAGAACTACTTTATTTTGTCAAGTTTCAAGGAGCTGTCACAACCGTGTTTGATCTAGACTTAAAAAACACATCTATCTGTATAGGAGGAAATAGAGTGAAACCTAAAAATTCAAACTGTTACTGGTAACGAATGCTTCATCCTAGAAGAGTGAAAATTGGGCAGCTAAGTGGACTTAGTGAACTGATCATTACCACAGAGATCATCAAGGTCGGATGAAAAAAAATTTGCCGAGTATTCAGAAAACCAGTAGTATTTTGGAAGCTTGGAACACCTTTCCAATAAAGGTGTTTTACGCAGTGTTTGCTTGTGTCTATTTCAAGAGGAAACAAACCACAAAGACAGAACTTAGAACAACTTTATTTTGTCAAGTTTCAAGGAGCTAGAACAAACCGTGATTGATTTAGACTTAAAAAACACATCTATCTTTATAGGAGGAAATAGAGTGAAACCTAAAAACTCAAACTGTTACTGGTAACGAACGTTTCATCCTAGAAGAGTGAAAGTTGGGCAGCTAAGTGGACTTAGTGAACTGATCATTACCACAGAGATCATCAAGTTCGGATGAAAAAAAATTTGCCGAGTATTCCGAAAACCAGTAGTTTTTTGGAAGCTTGGCACACCTTTCAAGGAATGTGTTTTACGCAGTCTTTGCTTGTGCCTATTTCAAGAGGAAACAAACCACAAAGACATAACTTAGAACTACTTTATTTTGTCAAGTTTCAAGGAGCTAGCAGAAACCGTGTTTGATTTAGACTTCCAAACACATCTATATATATAGGAGGAAATAGAGTGAAACCTAAAAACTCAAACTGTTACTGGTAACGAACGCTTCATCCTAGAAGAGTGAATATTGGGCAGCTAAGTGGACTTAGTGAACTGATCATTACCACAGAGATCATCAAGGTCGGATGAAAAGAAATTTGCCGAGTATTCAGAAAACCAGTAGTATTTTGGAAGCTTGGAACACCTTTCCAATAAAGGTGTTTTACGCAGTCTTTGCTTGTGGCTATTTCAAGAGGAAACAAACCACAAAGACAGAACTTAGAACTACTTTATTTTGTCAAGTTTCAAGGAGCTAGCACAAACCGTGTTTGATTTAGACTTAAAAAACACATCTATCTGTATAGGAGGAAATAGAGTGAAACCTAAAAATTCAAACTGTTACTGGTAACGAACGCTTCATCCTAGATAAGTGAAACTTGGGCAGCTAAGTGGACTTAGTGAACTGATCATTACCACAGAGATCATCAAGGTCGGATGAAAAAAAATTTGCCGAGTATTCAGAAAACTATTAGTATTTTGGAAGCTTGGAACACCTTTCAAATGAATGTGTTTTACGCAGTCTTTGCTTGTGGCTATTTCAAGAGGAAACAAACCACAAAGACAGAACTTAGAACTACTTTATTTTGTCAAGTTTCAAGGAGCTAGCACAAACCGTGTTTGATTTAGACTTAAAAAACACATCTATCTGTATAGGAGGAAATAGAGTGAAACCTAAAAATTCAAACTGTTACTGGTAACGAACGCTTCATCCTAGAAGAGTGAAAATTGGGCAGCTAAGTGGACTTAGTGCACTGATCAGTACCACAGAGATCATCAAGGTCGGATGAAAAAAAATTTGCCGAGTATTCAGAAAACCAGTAGTATTTTGGAAGCTTGGAACACCTTTCCAATAAAGGTGTTTTACGCAGTGTTTGCTTGTGGCTATTTAAAGAGGAAACAAACCACAAAGACAGAACTTAGAACAACTTTATTTTGTCACGTTTCAAGGAGCTAGAACAAACCGTGATTGATTTAGACTTAAAAAACACATCTATCTGTATAGGAGGAAATAGAGCGAAACCTAAAAATTCAAACTGTTACTGGTAACGAATGCTTCATCCTAGAAGAGTGAAAATTGGCCAGCTAAGTGGACTTAGTGAACTGATCATTACCACAGAGATCATCAAGGTCGGATGAAAAAAAATTTGCCGAGTATTCCGAAAACCAGTAGTTTTTTGGAAGCTTGGCACACCTTTCCAATGAATGTGTTTTACGCAGTCTTTGCTTGTGCCTATTTCAAGAGGAAACAAACCACAAAGACAGAAATTAGAACTACTTTATTTTGTCAAGTTTCAAGGAGCTAGCACAAACCGTGTTTGATTTAGACTTCCAAACACATCTATCTGTATAGGAGGAAATAGAGTGAAACCTAAAAACTCAATCTGTTACTGGTAACGAACGCTTCATCCTAGAAGAGTGAAAATTGGGCAGCTAAGTGGACTTAGTGAACTGATCATTACCACAGACATCACCAAGGTCGGATGAAAAAAAATTTGCCGAGTATTCAGAAAACCAGTAGTATTTTGGAAGCTTGGAACACCTTTCCAATAAAGGTGTTTTACGCAGTGTTTGTTGTGCGTATTTCAAGAGAAAACAAACCACAAAGACAGAACTTAGAACTACTTTATTTTGTCAAGTTTCAAGGAGCTAGAACAAACCGTGATTGATTTAGACTTAAAAAACCCATCTATCTGTATAGGAGGAAACAGAGTGAAACCTAAAAATTCAAATTGTTACTGGTAACGAACACTTCATCCTAGAAGAGTGAAAATTGGGCAGCTAAGTGGACTTAGTGAACTGATCATTACCACAGAGATCATCAAGGTCGGATGAAAAAAAATTTGCCGAGTATTCAGAAAATGAGTAGTATTTTGGAAGCTTGGAACACCTTTCCAATGAATGTGTTTTACGCAGTCTTTGCTTGTGGCTATTTCAAGAGGAAACAAACCACAAAGACAGAACTTAGAACTACTTTATTTTGTCAAGTTTCAAGGAGCTAGCACAAACCGTGTTTGATTTAGACTTAAAAAACACATCTATCTGTATAGG
Source organism: Callospermophilus lateralis (assembly GCF_048772815.1). Classification (NCBI taxonomy): domain Eukaryota; kingdom Metazoa; phylum Chordata; class Mammalia; order Rodentia; family Sciuridae; genus Callospermophilus; species Callospermophilus lateralis. The sequence goes on along the minus strand of NW_027510515.1, from coordinate 3,089 downwards.
AGGAAATAGAGTGAAACCTAAAAATTCAAACTGTTACTGGTAATGAATGCTTCATCCTAGAAGAGTGAAAGTTGGGCAGCTAAGTGGACTTAGTGAACTGATCATTACCACAGAGATCATCAAGGTCGGATGAAAAAAAATTTGCCGAGTATTCAGAAAACCAGTAGTATTTTGGAAGCTTGGCACACCTTTCCAATGAAGGTGTTTTACGCAGTCTTTGCTTGTGGCTATTTCAAGAGGAAACAAACCACAAAGACAGAACTTAGAACTACTTTATTTTGTCAAGTTTCAAGGAGCTAGCACAAACCGTGTTTCATTTAGACTTAAAAACACATCTATCTGTATAAGAGGAAATAGAGTGAAATCTAAAAATTCAAACTGTTACTGGTCGAACGCTTCATCCTAGAAGAGTGAAAGTTGGGCAGCTAAGTTGGACTTAGTGAACTGATCATTACCACAGAGATCATCAAGGTCGGATGAAAAAAAATTTGCCGAGTATTCAGAAAACCAGTAGTATTTTGGAAGCTTGGAACACCTTTCCAATGAATGTGTTTTACGCAGTCTTTGCTTGTGCCTATTTCAAGAGGAAACAAACCACAAAGTCAGAACTTAGAACTACTTTATTTTGTCAAGTTTCAAGGAGCTAGCACAAACCGTGTTTGATTTAGACTTAAAAAACACATCTATCTGTATAGTAGGAAATAGAGTGAAAATTAAAAATTCAATCTGTTACTGGTAACGAACGCGTCATCCTAGAAGAGTGAAAATTGGGCAGCTAAGTGGACTTAGTGAACTGATCATTACCACAGAGATCATCAAGGTCGGATGAAAAAAAATTTGCCGAGTATTCAGAAAACCAGTAGTATTTTGGAAGCTTGGAACACCTTTCCAATGAATGTGTTTTACGCAGTCTTTGCTTGTGCCTATTTCAAGAGGAAACCAAACACAAAGACAGAACTTAGAACTACTTTATTTTGTCAAGTTTCAAGGAGCTAGCACAAACCGTGTTTGATTTAGACTTTAAAAAAACATCTATCTGTATAGGAGGAAATAGAGTGAAACCTAAAAATTCAAACTGTTACTGGTAATGAACGCTTCATCCTAGAAGAGTGAAAGTTGGGCAGCTAAGTGGACTTAGTGAACTGATCATTACCACAGAGATCATCAAGGTCGGATGAAAAAAAATTTGCGGAGTATTCAGAAAACCAGTAGTATTTTGGAAGCTTGGAACACCTTTCCAATAAAGGTGTTTTACGCAGTGTTTGCTTGTGGCTATTTCAAGAGGAAACAAACCACAAAGACAGAACTTAGAACAACTTTATTTTGTCAAGTTTCAAGGAGCTAGCACAAACCGTGTTTGATTTAGACTTAAAAAACACATCTATCTGTATAGTAGGAAATAGAGTGAAAATTAAAAATTCAATCTGTTACTGGTAACGAACGCTTCATCCTAGAAGAGTGAAAATTGGGCAGCTAAGTGGACTTAGTGAACTGATCATTACCACAGAGATCATCAAGGTCGGATGAAAAAAAATTTGCCGAGTATTCAGAAAACCAGTAGTATTTTGGAAGCTTGGAACACCTTTCCAATGAATGTTTTTTACGCAGTGTTTGCTTGTGGCTAATTCAAGAGGAAACAAACCACAAAAACAGAACTTAGAACTACTTTATTTTGTCAAGTTTCGAGGAGCTAGCACAAACCTTGTTTGATTTAGACTTCCAAACACATCTATATATATAGGAGGAAATAGAGTGAAACCTAAAAACTCAAACTGTTACTGGTAACGAACGCTTCATCCTAGAAGAGTGAATATTGGGCAGCTAAGTCGACTAAGTGAACTGATCATTACCACAGAGATCATCAAGGTCGGATGAAAAAAAATTTGCCTAGTATTCAGAAAACAAATAGTTTTTGGAAGCTTGGAACACCTTTCCAAAAAGGTGTTTTACGCAGTCTTTGCTTGTGGCTATTTCAAGAGGAAACAAACCACAAAGACAGAACTTAGAACTACTTTATTTTGTCAAGTTTCAAGGAGCTAGCACAAACCGTGTTTGATTTAGACTTAAAAACCACATCTATCTGTATACGAGGAAATAGAGTGAAACCTAAAAATTCAAACTGTTACTGGTAACGAACGCTTCATCCTAGAAGAGTGAAAATTGGGCAGCTAAGTGGACTTAGTGAACTGACCATTACCACAGAGATCATCAAGGTCGGATGAAAAAAAATTTGCCGAGTATTCAGAAAACCAGTAGTATTTTGGAAGCTTGGAACACCTTTCCAAAAAGGTGTTTTACGCAGTCTTTGCTTGTGGCTATTTCAAGAGGAAACAAACCACAAAGACAGAACTTAGAACTACTTTATTTTGTCAAGTTTCAAGGAGCTAGCACAAACCGTGTTTGATTTAGACTTAAAAAACCAATCTATCTGTATAGGAGGAAATAGAGTGAAACCTAAAAATTCAAACTGTTACTGGTAACGAACGCTTCATCCTAGAAGAGTGAAAATTGGGCAGCTAAGTGGACTTAGTGAACTGACCATTACCACAGAGATCATCAAGGTCGGATGAAAAAAAATTTGCCGAGTATTCAGAAAACCAGTAGTATTTTGGAAGCTTGGAACACCTTTCCAATGAATGTGTTTTACGCAGTCTTTTCTTGTGGCTATTTCAAGAGGAAACAAACCACAAAGACAGAACTTAGAACTACTTTATTTTGTCAAGTTTCAAGGAGCTAGCACAAACCGTGTTTGATTTAGACTTAAAAAACACATCTATCTGTATAGGAGGAAATAAATTGAAACCTAAAAATTCAAACTGTTACTGGTAACGAACGCTTCAACCTAGAAGAGTGAAAATTGGGCAGCTAAGTGGACTTAGTGAACTGATCATTACCACAGAGATCATCAAGGTCAGATGAAAAAAAATTTGCCGAGTATTCAGAAAACCAGTAGTATTTTGGAAGCTTGGAACACCTTTCCAATAAAGGTGTTTTACGCAGTGTTTGCTTGTGTCTATTTCAAGAGGAAACAAACCACAAAGACACAACTTAGAACTACTTTATTTTGTCAAGTTTCAAGGAGCTAGCAC